>NC_142399.1:19240867-19458367 GCF_059441095.1 Idiotropiscis lumnitzeri | reverse complement strand
TCGAACTTCGAGTGCAGTATAACAGATGTTTACATTTTCGTTTCCATCCCAGCGGCATGCAAACGAATGTTCACTAAAAGTATCATGGATTTTGCGGAAACATAAAAAAAACATTCAGTGATGGGGAAGTTGCGACGGAGTGCTTAAATGTGGTTGCACAAACATTATTTTAAGGAAAACACATTGCCCAGATGTGTGAAATAATCTACCAAATCCCAATGGCCCTGACTCCCTTCCAACCCAGATTTAAGTCACTGGCAGGGCAGTCACAAACTCATTTTTCTCATTAAGAGAAGTAAAAAAAAATATTCAAAAGAAAAGGTGGTGTCAAAGCTCATTTTGAATTAGTTTTTCATGAGGACAGCCATTTTTATTGATTGTGTACTGAACATGTTGACCTGTTTTACTTGGATAATTAGGCTTTCCGTTTTTTTTCCGGCTGATAACTCTTTGATTTAAGAAAAAACAAGGCAAAAGATGTTAAATCAATGCTTAGCACTTGATATATTTCTGCAGGAGATATTTTACTGTTTTTTCTGGAAGTGGCACCCTTAAGTTCCTGGAGCCACATTTTCTTGAATGTGAAATAAACGCCTTATATTTGTTTGACTGGCAAAGGTGTTTAATGGGAACATTGCTAAATATTTAGTATATAAGTGCGCTCTGTTGAAAATGACTAAATATTGAAACTATATAAAAATGTGAACATAGGCTAGACATTAAGGGAAGTCTGACTTTGGTTCGGACCTTTTAATTGGAAGAAATTTTTGTCGTGGACCTCTGTGACTTTTAATTGAATACCTCTGCACAATACCTTTCCCTTTTTAATCAGCGGTGACTATAATATGCATTTTAACATTTCTTTTTTTTTTTGAACGGTTGTGTATCTTGGCTCATTCACTGCCATTGACTGGTGTAGACGCCAAAAAGTACATTCATTTTACCTGGGCTGGCGGTGAAATGGTTTTAATAAAGGTTACAGATACAAGCATACTGTAAATGTTGCTTGCTGCAATTTTGCTAATTTGACACTTAGTGTTGAAAATCAATAATATGGACTCAGAAGGTTGCTTCCTAATTCAGTAATTCAACAAGCTCTTTGGGTAATGTGCTAATTTTGGACTTAATACCCCAGGCACTTTCAAATTTGAGAAAAGAATTCAAATACACAAGGCACTGGGCTATTTGAATGGCGAACTGGAGACTGAAAGTACTGTGACCCAAATATAGAAGTGCTGTATATTTATAAAAATACTGTACATTTCTAAACGGACTCACTACAAGGAAATATAAAGTAGAGAAGGAAAAACAGCGGCAACTGTTGGATCTTTAAGAACACCTCTCGCCCAATGTCATATTTTAACATTTTGTATGACTGATAACTGATACATGTGTTGATGTTGGCAATATCCATGTTTTGTGAGCCAACAAAAATGTATTTTGCCATTAATTTAACCAAGACAAGACCAGTGTGCTCTCTGATACTAAACATTTACGGCCCATGCCCTTGCACTGAATCAATCAACAGAGTTTTGAGCTCATGATAACATCCTAGTCAGACATTGAAAGCAATGAATGGCTGAGAATGTGGCAGTTCCAAAGAGGGCTCTATCCAGGCGCCATTCGCTTCCTGTCAGCCACGCTTTAGCGGCAAGCTGTGAGTGTGACTGTGAGCAAAATCCCACCTCTGACTGAACCCCCGATCCAGTGCACTACTTTTGCCTTGACAAATGGTATCCTAGCTGAGGTTAATAAAACAACCCACATTGTATTTTGCGTATGGGTTAAAGCAACACAATTTGCATTGTGCTGGTTGCATAGCTGCCCTTCGGCCACCTTTTGTTCACGATGTACGCATGGATGTTTTTTACAGTCCAGTTTTCTAAACACTAGGCAATTGTTGTTTCCAGAACCTGCAAAACTTGCTACTGCTTAGGTCGGATTTACTAAGGTTCCAAAAAGTGGGTGCTAAGTTGGATGTATGCTTCACCAGATTGTACATGCATTTGGTTGGTGTGTTGCATGTGATTTATGAAGATGTCAGCAAGATCCCAAATGCAAAATTGCGTGTGCACTCAGCCTAACAGACTGCATGCAGTGTTGGCAACAGGTGTAAAAGTGGAATGCCATCATTAAAAGCGAGTTTTGCCCTTTAGGTAGCTCTGACAGTTTTTAGCATTGAACATTTGGGAGGGCACTGCAAGCGCTAAATTGAGTTTTAAGAGGAGAAATTGGAAGTGAAAGATAAGCAAACGCGATAGAGTTACCGTATATCACATTCTGGCAGTACTGATGGAAGGTGCATCAATCCGTCACTAACGGACGTCGTTTTTTTTGGGGTGAATCACAAATGATTTAAAAAAAAAAAATGATGGAATCGACAGAAGTGGATTTTCATCACCGGAATTGTCACTAACTTTTGTCAGCGATGGACCTCAATCCATTCCTAACGTAGTTCAATTTTGCTAACGCCACATGTCGCACATGTTTGTTCCTGGGGGGTGAACATACGTTGCAGCTACTTCAAGCCGACCGCATTGAATTTGTGCTCATCTCATTCCTCTAATTGTACATTCCTAAGTCCTCACTCCTTACACCCCTTATATGCTAGCAACTCCCACAAAAAAATCCATCAAGGAAAAAGGAGGTAGCAATGTTTTGGAGTAATGAGTAGTCAATTGATCGAGACATTTGCTATAGATGATGTCATGTCAGTGATGCGTGTCATAATTGCACCACAATTGTCCACTTTATGCTTTCAAGTGGAATTAAAGTTACCTACCTCACCTGGCTACCTCGCCAGCAGAAAAGAGCAATCTGATTGAAGCATGGCGTACACATCCAGATTGTATGACTGTCATGGCAAGGGGTGATAAGACAGAGTAATGGACAGCCATGCATGTCGCCTTTGTATTTAGTTCCAGGCAGTTCAGTATTGTTAGCAGGTGTGCAAGGGTCAGTTAACTGACAGTAATTTGTTGCTGATTGTTCAGTTCCATGAAGTTCAATTGCATCATTAGGTGTGCGACTAGTTTTAAAGACCACAATTTTGATACGATTGTGGCCCAAAACTAACTGTTATGATGTCTGTCGCTGGGATGGATAGGTGGAATTCTGGGGTTTAGTAATGGCAAAGAAAAGTGTCAAAACTCTCTAAGAAGTTGTGTTAGAAGTACTTGTGAAACATAAATTGCCAATTTTATTTATTCTTTGGTAACTTCCAGCCAAATATAAAGCATTCTAATCGACTATACATTCACAACACGGGATATAAGTGTATTGAGAACATGTGTGTATGAACAAATGTGGAAGAAGGACTGTTCGGTCAAAATGCCCCAAAAAAAGGACTCCAGTCTTTTGCCACTTTTCGATGTCATTTGAAGGACAGGAAAAGGCGCCAGGCAACTGGTAAGTTAGGTAAAGGCCCATTGAGAATGTTTGCAAGGGGAGCCGATGTTGATTTTTCCTCCTGTTTTTTTTCACTGTCGAAAAGATGTTCGCCAGACGTAGATATGACATGGATATTTTGAACATGTTCAACAACTGTTTGCAACCATTAAACCTGTTGGTGAATGTCTGGCGAACGTCTTTGCAACCGTTTGCGACCTTGACAAACCCCGACAAAATATCAACATCCGCTACCCGTGCACATACTCGCAAACCCTCGCCGCTCAGTGGGGTTGAATGCTGCCAGTCTGCTTTTGTCATGTCTTGTGATGTTTCTCGAGTTCAAGAAAGCCTAGCCCACTGTTTAACTTCACGTCTGCCCTCTGCAA
The DNA here is from genome assembly GCF_059441095.1 of Idiotropiscis lumnitzeri. Classification (NCBI taxonomy): domain Eukaryota; kingdom Metazoa; phylum Chordata; class Actinopteri; order Syngnathiformes; family Syngnathidae; genus Idiotropiscis; species Idiotropiscis lumnitzeri. Next base: position 19,454,591 of record NC_142399.1, on the reverse strand, counting down.
AATTAAAGAATGTGGTGTTGTGAAGATTTTAAAAGGCACTTCAATTTTTCATTGCATTACCAGTGGGGAGAATAAGTCTGGCACATGACGCACTCTGCAAGGTATAAAAACAGAAGCGCAGACAGAGAGCGGAAGAGCCATTACTCCAATAAATGGATGTCAAGCCAACAGTTATACCATCTGTTGTAGAGTTTTGGGACAGTATTTGTCCAAGTTCACACCCCACAAACAACATACTACATGGCTTTCATGTGAAAAAGGGTCTGACTTTCATCATAGTGAGGAAAAAATGAAATCATTTAACACATGGGATGGATGATAAGATCAGATGGCCTGTATTTGTGAACTGGAAGGAAACCTGAGGATCCACCTCTTCATCCCATGCAGTAAAAAGGTATTTTGCAACCAGCACTGGCCACAAAGTCTTTGAAGTGTTTCTGTAGCTTTAAAGAGTTGAAAGACGAACCTGAGGTTCTGGGTGAAGAAGCCCACCATAGCTTGGGATTCAACAACTCTAAAATAACACTGGCCGTATTCTGCATCAATATCAATCAATCTAACGGCTTTACTCTTTCCTGCGGTCAACATGGTGATGAAGTTCACACTACTGTAACTCTATCCATCTATCTATCGATCTATCTATCAGTGAAACAATTCCATCTGTAATTTTATTTACAGTAATCCCCATGTGATAATAGTGCCACATCATGTTTGGCAGGATGTAGTATGCTTTGGATCATGGGCCGTTCTTTTCACCTTTTGCTTCCCTCTACTCTGATTTTAATCCGTCGAAACAACCTGATGCATAAGGATATGACCCTGTTGCTTGCCAAAATGAAACATTTTATTAAATACAGTGGCTTAAAGACAAGTTATGCTGCAGTGTTCATGCTGGAGAAGCTATCATGATATCCAAGTGTGTCGTTTGTATTTAGCAGGGCATACTTGGACTCACTTGAATGTCATATGGCCAGGCTTAGAATGGGTGCTGTCATCATAGACATTACTCAGCTGTGGAGACCTCCCACCATCACCCCCGCCCAGAACAAATTAATCACATAAACGCAGAGACATGATGGGTATAAACAATAATTTCTAAACAGCATACAGGAACTGAGTATTTCTGTTGAAGTGCAAAGTGAAATGCACTCAAGTGAAATATGTTGATTGGGCCTAGAAAAATGGAGCCCAGTATTTCTTTAAGAGTACTCAGCAGGGAGGGATCAAAATTTGAAGTTGTTAGTTTCACATAGTTAGAGAGAGACATAGACAGATTTGTGGCCCTTAGGAGCCAAGAGGTCAGCCAAGCTCAATACCTAGACTTGCCTTGCAACGTGATACCATACAACCACTTATAGCCGGGTGTCCAGGTCCTCTGAAGGACATGGCAAACGCCAAGCACTGTGCTTATGGGGATGATCCTGTTTTGAGATACTAGTAGTCCCCAATGTCCATTTTAAGCGTAATTAGTAAATTAAGCGAAATTAGTATATTAGTTTTTAATATGTGGATTTTTGTTCATTGAGGATAAAAAAAAGCCCTGAAAGCCGTTTGTGATACAGATATGTATTGAGGAGTGGAATTTTTCAAAATTAGTATTTACCACTTACTTTCGTACATGCAATTGTGCTGTTCCCCATCAGTTTGTACTCACTATGGCACTATACACTAAATGAACTCTTTCATTACTATTATGTCTTTGAAAAACAGAGGCCCCGCTGACCCAAGACATACGTCTTTGTTTGTTGTTTTTTTTACGTCATGGTGTGCAGAAGGGCTTGACATAAACTATGACTGAGAGTCGATCCTGCATTGTAAATCAATTAATTCGACCAGAAGGTGGCGGTGGTGTTAAAAATCCGCTAGGATCACGCTTCAGAAAAAGATTATAGTGGGGGAGGAATGTTGGAGAATAGTTATGGAAGTGTGTGCAAACCGGAGTGTGTTACATGTGGATGGAAAATAAAAGCAATTTACCCTTGAGGAATTCTTTTGGGTAAAAAAGAAAGAAAAAAGGTTCCAATAAGCATGACAAAGGGGATGGAGTTGCTATTGATGAGAGGATGTGGCTTTGTTCTCGTAAAAGCAAGTAGCCATCAAAAGAGACTCCGCGTGCCTCATGAGGCCCTCACGGCGCATGGATTGCTTCGCCAAAGTTTTCCCTCAGCAGGGACCCTGATTTGCCAGTAGAATGTCTGACGTGAGTACAAGCAGCAGAGATTCGTCACCGGAGCAACCATAACGAGGATGTCAGTACTAAGTAGCTTGCAAGTTCCCATTTAAAGCTTAGTCGCCCCTCGTGCTTTCATCAGTGCCCTGCTATAATATGAAGTTGCCAGTAAGACTAATAATATATGTAGAGATCATGCGTCTTTTACATATGGACAAAATATGGCGGACTTGCGTACTGTCACTATTGGTTGTATACATAAAAAAAATACATTTGGTTCGATCAGGAGCTCTGCTAAAACTGCTGCTTCTCATTTTATTTTTTCAGTAAATTGGAGGAATAAATGTAACTGTAAGCCGCATGGGTGTAGCGTGTATGCATTTGTGTACATGGGGGGTGGGAGAGAGAAAGAGAGAGAGAGAGACAGAGAGAGAGAGCGAGAGAGAGATTTGAAGTCTATAGCAACAGTAAAAAAAAAAAAAAAAGAAGAAAGAGCTCAGAGCTCCTCGCATTGTTGGTGCAAAGAAATGTGAATAAAATTATTTATACCACAGCAATAAAATATACTATATTTGCACTTGTTTATATTTCTGTAATTTACAGGGCGCGCAACTCGAAGTGTTTGGGGATGATTCAGAATCAGAAATCCCTTTATTGTCATTGTAGTGTGCAACGAGATTAGAGATTAGATTAGATTATAATACAATAATAATTTAATCATGTATATAAATTAGATAAAAAAAGAATAAATAATGAGATGGAAAATAATACGAAATTGGAAAAATAAAAACACATTACGTCGCTGTTCTGCAAGGTAAGGGTGGTTGTGTGTGTGTGTGAGAGAGTTCAGAATGGAGATGGCTCTCGGAAATGAATTGTTTTTCAGTCTATAAGTCTTTGATTTGATGAACCGGTAGCGCCTGCCAGAGGGCAACAGGTCAAACAGGTTTGGGTTCGGGTATGTATTGTCTTTGACAATATTGAGAGGTCTGCTGAGGCACCGGGTGGTGTAGATGTCCGACAGGGAGGGGAGAGGGCAGCCTATAATCCTCTGCGCCGTTTTGACTGTCCTCTGGAGCCTCACTCTGTCTGCCTCAGTGCAGCTGCTGTACCAGGTGGGGACACAGTAGGTCAGCAGGCTCCCGATGGACGAGTGGTAGAAGGCCAGCAGCAGCTTCTTGTCCAGGTTGAATTTCCTGAGGACCCTCAGGAAATGCAGACGCTGGTGGACCTTCTTTACGCGGATGGTACCGACTGCTTTGCAGACAATTATTTTGAGGCAAAACCCAGCGGTCTGTACCACTCTCCAAACATAAAGAAAAATATTTGACACTCACGACAAAAAAAGCCATGCCACAGCAAAAATGTCAGGTCTACAAGCGCAGCGAAACACATGTGGTATGAGATGTGTAGTGTTACCTTGTACCAAGGCAATTGTTTTAGTATACCACACGCAAAAAAAAAAAAAAAGGATAAATTGTATGAGGGGGGCAGGCAGGGGGTATACGCTGTCACTCACACACTTTTGTATATATGTCATTTCAGCAGTTCTATCACTTTCTTATGTAATCAAAAGCACTTTTTGTCGTGCTGTTTCTATTTCATAGGACTAAAGGATTATTTAGAGCTGTCACAAAAGAAACAAATCGTAGCGTTTAAGTCAAGGTTGTGCTTGAGATGTTTGTTTTTACAAAAAGCTCTTTAGTTTTCTTTCTTTTTTGTCAGGAATGGGAATTTTTAGTAAATTTTCTAATGCTAGTAAATGGAAAAAGACATAAATACACTTTTTTAAAAAAAAAAAAAGAGTCTAATCTTTCTTTTGGTAGGCTCTATGCTTTTAGATCATTAGAACACAATATTCTCTGGGCTTTGCAAGATGGCTGGGATTTAATGAGTAAATATAGAGATCAATTTACTTTACAGTCTTCATTCTTAATTTTATTTTGTTGACTTATAGACAGAATTGTCATGTTCCTTCTCTCTTTGTGTTCTGAATATATAAATGTCAGGCAAATAAGTATTTTACTTTTGTGCAGCTTAACTCTCACTGTGCTCTGTAGTTAAGTCACATTAATGTGCTTGAAAATGTAATTATTTGAATTAATGTTTAAAACAGAAAAACATCGATCACCCGTCTGTGACAAGTTGAGAAAAGATGATTTAGACAACAAACAGTCCCAACTAAAGTGGAGTATTGTCATCACGTTCTCAGAAGCGTTTGGCATTTGTTCATATCTTTGAAAACCACAATCACAACACAAACCAAGGAAAATCTCCTTTGCACAAAAATGTAAATTGTACCAGACCAAAAGCTAAAGTTACCCCTGTAACTGCTTGGTGCCAATTGATTACTAACAACCCCCAATTTCATTGTTTGGATTGACATAACTGAGCATAATATGCACCTCAGGTTATAGTGGAGGGTAGATGGAAGATTCAAGATTACATTACACCCACCCATAAGTAAACAGTGTACATCGAGAGAAGTGCAAATAAATGCACGAAACAAACACCGTGAAAATGTGCAGTTGAACATCTGACTTTGGAAACAGTTTGAGGAAACCTAACATAAGATAGCATGGATAGCATCACCTTTATCATGGAGAAAACAACATTTGGATTTTGTACCAAAATAAAAAAAGGTTCAAATGGGGATTCTGCAGTTTTCAAAGTGTTAACATCCTAAGAGTTACCAATACACAGCGCACATAGAAGAGAAAGTGATTAAAATAATTCGACATGGATGACTATAATCTCAAAACAATTGAGTTAAACACGAGAGGGATTAAAGATGCATTAGATTAAATCTACATAAATCTTTTCCTTATCTCACAGTTTTGCATTTAGCTCAACATGGCTATACCATCATTATGGTAAACATACAAAGTGGAGCATTGTGATTCATGTGGTAAACCCACTGGTCCAATGCTCTGTGGAGTATCTCATTCTCCTCCCAAAACAACCAATCAAAATAAGCAGCCATGTCTGATGAAGGATAGTGTGTTCACAGCAAAGACAAACTAAATGAAAAGCTCAATCATACGTTGGAATCAGGTTTCACTTGCAGGAGCCCTAAATGAGGAAACCAGGCTTAGCCACAAAAATTTCATTTTTTCCACCTTGGCAGAGTTATGACTGACAAGACTTTCTCAGATTTCTTCATCTCAACACTAGTGGCCCCTTCTCTACTACCATATGTTCTAAACCTAGCTTGACCCCCGCCCCCCTCAAAAAAAATTAAACTGAATGAAATATTTTAAAATACATGCCAGCGGACGCTGTATCGGTCTGTCGTGGTGAAGAGGGAGCTGAGCCAAAAGGCGAAGCTCTCGATTTACCGGTCGATCTACGTTCCTACCCTCACCTATGGTCACGAGCTGTGGGCCGTGACCGAAAGAACAAGATCTCGGATACAAGCGGCCGAAATGAGTTTTCACTGCAGGGTGTCTGGGCTCTCCCTTAGAGATAGGGAGAGAAGCTCGGCCATCCGGGAGGGACTCAGTGTCGAGCCGCTGTTCCTCCACGTAGAGAGGAGCCAGATGAGGTGGCTCGGACATCTGATTAGGATGCCTCCGGAACACCTCCCTGGTGAGGTGTTCCGGGCATGTCCCACTGGCAGGAGGCCCCGAGGACGACACAAGGTGCATCAAATCAAAGACTAATAGACTGAAAAACAGTTTCTTCCGAGAGCCATCACCATTCTGAACTCTCTCACATACACACACGACCACCCTTACCTTGGAGAACAGCGACGTAATGTGTTTTATTTATCTAATTTCGTATTATTTTCCGTCACATTATTTATTCTCTTATTTATCTAATTTATATATTTGATTAAATTATTGTTGTATTGCACTGGAGAGGGGAGCTCTCTAATCTCGTTGCACACTGTACAATGACAATAAAGGGATTTCTGAAGACACGCTGGAGAGACTATGTCTCCCGGCTGGCCTGGGAATGCCTGGGCATCCCTCCGGCAGAGCTGGGAGATGTGGCTGGGGAGCGGGTTTGTATTTCCTGTCTCTCTCTCCAAGGTGAATGTTCATTCCACTTGCATCTGATCTTTCCGTACATTGACCTAAAAGAATGGCTGCTGCAAAGCCACCACCAACGCACACAAATGCACGCACGTACACTGCGCAGAGCTATATGTCACATAATAATAACTAAATGAAGTTATGACTTCTGGACATGCAATTTAGGATATTGATTTCGATATGTTTTGTGCTGACTGAAAACTATAAGATGAGTGACAGTATTTGAAATTTGCCCACGCTGCCCACACAGGCGAGTGTACCACTACACCATCAGAGACCCCCTCGTGGAAGTATTTCACAATAAATTTGATCGTAATAGGTTACTTGAAAAAACATGCAATCTCATGAAATATAATAAATTCATTCCCATCTGAAAAGGCACCCACTAACGGCAGCTGACAAACAGCCTAAAATCTTCATGTCAGTCGTCAACTACTGTAATTCACAAAACGTCCTCCAAGACACTGAAATGAAAGTTGATGTACTGTGGCCTTTGCTTGTAGGAGAGAAAAGCAGTCGATCAATAACCGTTGATGTCACCAATCAAAGATCCAACTCGCGTTTCTCTGCATCGTCAGCCTTCATTGCATTTGGCACATGCTCACTCTTCCTTCAGGCAGGTCTCATTCACCCCAGGGGCTCTGCTACAGAGACATTATTTAACACCCTTGGCGACCTCGACACTAGAGATAGGAGAGCCCAGCTCAGAGTCCTCTATCCCATTGAAATCTTTTTGGTGGAATTAAGCCGGTCTTCACAAGATTCTCCCCACCAACTAACAAAGTCCTGAGTCTACGTCAGCAGCACCTTATACCCATTCTACACATTGTTGATTGCACCATACTTTGTAGGAATAGCCTGAGATGAACTCAGATTCAAAGTGGCAACGATTTAACTGAACATAATCAAAATTGGCTTTGTGGGAAGTTTTACACCCTAAAAATACCATAGTATCTGTGTTGCCTTTCGCTGAAGTTGTTGACAATTTAAGATGATCAAAACGCAGAAGACTCGACTCAAGACTTGAGTCATGCTGAATTTGCCAATGTCAGGCAGTGCACATTTCAAATGAAAGTGAGTGTGAAGTGGCACTATGCAAAGTAAAACACCCACTTCTGTTTAAGCAAATAGTCTTCACGATGTGGTTGTAGCGGGAAGCGAATGTGAGGCACGCTGGGAAAACAGCATGGCGTGCTGTCAAATTTCTCTGGGCCAATACACAGCCAGAATGCTTAAACACACGTCAGATTGCTGACCTGCTGAGTAGGCCATTCAGTAAAGGGCGAGAGAGTGGCCGTCACCTCCAGTACGTCACTACCTCCTCCTGCACCATAAATAACCCTATTTATGTTAGGAACATCAAATGGCAGGTTAACAGCTCGTGAGCAAACCAACTGTCCCTCTTTCAGCAGGGCATCGCTCATCTGTTTTTACTTACCCCCTTCCCTTTCCTCCCCCTTTACTAGTGCAGTGCACTTTCATTCCCAGCTGGGGAAGTCATTGTGCACAGATGCGCTTTGTCATCATCTGCTTTCACACACAAACACACACAGACAACTCAGGGGTGAGCCAGCAACAGGTTTGACCTATGTCCTGAAATCCTCAGCAAGAGAGCATGCCCTCATACAATTTAGAGGGCAGTACACTGGCCTTATTCATGAAAGTTAATATTAAAATGGGGATCCATCCATCCATTAAATAAATCATTGCACAATTTTTGGGACAATGGCTTGTACCCTCAAATATACTTCTTTTGAACTTTGACTTTTAAAAGCTTGTAATTGTGGCCCTGTAAAAGGTACGGTCAGTAACTGCAGGAGTCCAAAATGTTGGCATATATGGTCCATTAATGTGTGTTGGTTGAGGCAAACCAATGAAGTCATGCAGTCTGTAACCTTTATTTTAGAGCCAGATATGAATTAAAAAGAAGAAATAGGAGTAATAGTAAAGTTCATATTTGTAAAGAAAAAAAATGAAACCAGTGGATGCTTTGCCAATGAAATTTTTGTCAGAGATGGACACTACCTTATTATGCCAACGACGGCTTCCGTCGGAAACCTGCGCACCCTTTCGTCATTGTCCCTCGGTCTTTATTCATAAAATAATCATCCTGCATCCTCGTAAAAAAAAAACATTTAAATTTCATTAGCTGTCTAATTTCCTATTGGCATTCACGTAATTTTCGAACTGCAAAACACACCTAATAAAAAGCCAAAATCACTAAATTTAGCTATAAAAACAGATTAGTTTTTAGTTGTCAGTTAATCAGTTATGTGTCAATGTAATACCTGCCAGTGTCAATGGGTGGTGCTAGTTCCTCACACGTGGTTGTACTGGAAGTCATTTTGTGTCCAGCGTGCGCTTGATTCTCGGGGAAAAGCACCTCAAAAAACTGTTTGAACGGAAACTGGTTGAGGAGAAACACGTTTGGGCCAGCGGAGCTTTTGCTTGATTGTCTCGGTAAGCAAACGTCTGTTAGAGGATGTTACCAATGTACAAATTGAATTTATTTTTTTCCTTTGTTTCAGAACAGTCACTGATGTTTTTTGTACTGTTTTGTACGATTTAACTTGTTTGTAGTCTCACACCAGCATGGCAGCGCCACGTTTGAAGTGTTGTTTAACCGTATAAGTGGCATCCTCATAGTTTTGGGGAACGGTAGCAAGTACAACCACTGAGAAGTTTTTTGTTCCATTAGATGTTTTGTCCATTGTTTTAACAGCTTCAATTTCGGTGCCAGGAGTGGGGTTTCGCTCATTTTTGGGGCGGAATGCCCATCTGAGATTTTTATTAAAGTATGTATAATACTGTTTCACACGATGACTCAATTTTCCAAAAGATTATTTGAAAACAATGACGAAGGATGATTGTACTGTTGGTGAAATACTAGAAGAGTGCATCCAGTTATTTATTTCGGCACAGATAACTGTTGGAGGTTGTAATATATGAGTCAGACCTCTGAGAAAGATGAAGTCATCCCACTGCTTTGCTTGGCTATGTCTGATCAAAGTCCAAAACAATAGAAACCATGCCCAATTCCAAATTAACCTGCATTTGGTTTAGCGATTGCCAACATTTTTTTAATTAACAGTTTGTATTTTAAGATCACTATCTTCCACTTTTAAAGTAATAGTTGGACTGCATAGGCATGCCTTGTACATTGGTGAAATATATTTTTATTGAAACCGCAAGTTATTATTAACAACAGTACATCACAGATCAGTTTAAAGGTTTTCATCGCCATGGCTTTTAAAAGCTGACCCAGTCAGGCAGGCATTTGTCCCTCTTTTGCAAGCGCTTTACTGGGAGAACTCAAAGTGCTGTAAAACAATCATTAAACTATTCTTAGATGGTTGTATTCTACGGTGAATGCAACTGATAAGTGTAAATGAAAGACTGGGATTTGTACCCAGACAGCTAAGCAGTCAACTCTTTCAGCTTTTCACCTTGATTGTTGGTTTGGGCTGAGAAACAGATGGATAAAGTACCATGTAAATAACCACAGAGCAAATGGTTTCTCAAAGACAGCAGTGCTGGATTGAATACTGTCTGTTGTGTAAGAGACTAAAATCAACTTTCCATTTATAAGCCAGTCCAATGAGGCACCTACTCATGGGGTGTCACATTACAATGCAAATTGAGTGCTGCAATCAAATCACTATAATTTCTCTCGATTCACAAAAAAAAAAGTCTCCAATTCTCCAACGTTACGCATCGCGCTGACTAGTTGAGGCCTGAGAATTTCTGGAAAAGCAATACAGCTCCTGCTACATTCTTCTGCTCACCTCAGAGACCTGACGCACTAACGTCTTTACAAGACGATGAGGAGCAAAGAACAAAGTCTGATGTTGAAATGCACCAACTGGAATCCCATGGACATCCAAGAAATCAAATCACTTCCACTAAACAATCACACAGTAAATCAACGTGGCATTAAATACATACTGTATGTTGTCATTTCATAAACCAAATCATTGGAGACCCAAGTGCGCTCAAGTTAGACTGAGGTGTATACATGTGGTTACATAAGACAATAATTACAAACAAAGAAAGATCCTGCTTGAAACTCTGATTTACAAACAACTTGAGTGATCTGATCCCCTGTGGAAATCTCACATTCATGCAGGACACTCTGATGACACATGATGATCTGATCACTCAGACGGCTCATACGACACTTGGGAGCACATTCTTTGAATGGTGTGAATTCTCATCTGGGCCATTAAAGAACTTTTTTTTTTTTTGGGTGGATTTTTTTTGGTGGGAGAAATGGAGTGCATCTCATTCTAACTTTTGCTTGTTATTGTTAACTGTTGCCACTGTTAGAAGCACAAGGCCAGACAAACCAAGATGCACTGGCCCTTTCCGGTATCTGACACATTCGCGAGGATTCTGGTCCAAAAATGATAATTTGATAAACACAATGATCTCTATGTTCTTAGTAGACATGTATATGACACATGCAATCTGCCTCAATATTGTGATGATTAAAAATGTGCACTTACATTTCAAATCCAATTTAAGTCCTTAAGAAAAGTAATGTTCAACTTCCGATAGTTGTTCACAGTTTGATGATCGATTTTGTGGCCGTGTCAACTTGTATACTCGGGTGAAGAGAGGGGCGCAGACATCAACCGATCGAAACAACACTCCGATTGTTGGGGAAGATGCCCCATATATTGTGAGGGTCTGATGGGAACATGTGGCAGAGTCCCCTGACAGAAGGCATTTCAACTCCCAACTTCTGTCGAGGCAGACAACCAGAGTTGTGGCTAGGGCTGGGCGATAAACCGAAAATTTACCGTTACCGAAATTTAATACAATGCCCGACATCATTTTGCCCATGTCGGTAAATTCTGTGTTAAAAAAAAAAGTCTTTTCTGTCTGCGGCTATGTTCATGCCCCTTTAAGACGGCGACAGCGGCTGTAGTCACGTGACTCCACTCAGCTGAACAAAAAAGGAAAACAAGACAACGCGATCGTAGCTGGCGATTCAAATCAAGAAGCAGCTGACTCGGCTGAAGACTAAGTAAGGTTAGTTGAACTTGTTCCTGTTGCGCTTGTCCCGAAAAGAAATTGGACATCTGTCGTTTGGAAATGTTTTGGATTCCATAAAGACGATGCTTGAGCAAAAGACCACGAACTGCAAAGTGCGTCGTAAGCACCCAAAACAGCGCATCCAACCTTTTCTTTTTCACCACCCACAAGACAACCATGCTGTGCTGAAAGTTCAAAGGGAGAAGCAAGGTTCGACCAGTGACTACAGCCCATAACGGAGTCGACACCATACGAGAGAAAGTCTAAGAGGTGGACGCGATAGCCTAGCACATAGCTAAAGATATAGCTCCAATAGTTACAGTGGAGCGCGCAGGATTTAAACGCCTCATGAAAGTAGCCGACAAGAGGTACGAAAATATTTGTTGCAAACTGTACTTCCCAATATGGACAACATCGGGACGGGAGTTTAGATATGTCAAGCATTTTGATCCACATCCGACTTGTGGTTGAGTCGCAACATGGATCCCGGTTTGAGCCTGACTGTGCATTACATAGACGACAAGTGGCGACTGCGCACCAGAGTACTCGAGAAGGCACATTTTCCCGATGATGCACACTTGTTTATTTGCATAGACTTTTTTCCCATTTTATTTAGCATTTTATTTGCCAGCCACACTAGCTCATTTGCACATGGCATTATTTATGTTTACAAGAAACCTTCACACAAATCTAGACCTTTGCACATGGCATTACAGCACCTTGGCGCAATCTATTTGCAGAAAAGATTTAGATTTTTCCTTTTCTCCTGTTCTTTGTGACATTGTTCAAGTCATGCAAAGCAAGCTATTTGAAATGTTTATACAAATGATTTTTGTACATTTATTTTTCATTGAAAGTAATGTGTACCAGTTGGTCAATAAAAAAAACAGTTAATATGCATTTCCTGCATTTATTTTGAGTTTGGTCCACGGGCGAAATATATCGTGCATTTATCGTTATCGAGGTAAAATTGCTTAATTTATCGCAATATTTATTTTAGGTCATATCGCCCAGCCCTAGTTGTGGCCGTAATGTGGTCCCGGAGCCCATTGGTGGACACCAGTGGTAAGGGATGCAGTCAAGCTCAAGAGTCATATCAGGCCTTTTATGGCAAGTGAAAATTTCGTGGCAGTCGGGACTCAGAGACCCCGGATATCTCCCTTTGCGATTGTGAGAATTTCGGTCATGCAAGAAGGACTCAGAGTTGAGACCCCGCTCCTGTGCATCAAGAGGAGCCAGATGAGGATGCCTCTTTGGTGAGGCGTTCCGAGCACGTCCCACCACAAATAGTCCCCATGGAAGGCCCAGAACACGCTGGAGAGACTATGTCTCCCAGATGGCCTAGAAAAACCTTGGGATTCTCCTGAAGAGCTGGACGAAGGGGCTGGGTAGAGTAAAGTCAGGGCTTTCCTGTTAGAGCTACTGCCCCCACAACCTGATCTCAGATAAGCAGAAGAAAATGGATGGATAGAATGAAAGTAATGTCATTGTGTACATTTTTAACTATAACATTTTCAGAAGTAAATAAAATTAAAATATATGTTTAGATAATAATGTATATTTGAATATAGCAATTGTGATTGTGTTTTCAGTACTCAAATTAGTAATTATCATTTTAACACAGAATACACAAACATACACTGATTTCCACACCTTCACAGATTTTCCTAGTCAATTTTAGGGTCATAGTCAAAAGTCCGTCAAAAGTCAGACTGGAATTGATAAATTACTCTCGGCCAGGAAATGTATTTGTATTTGACCAAACCCAATGTTGATTGATCTAAAAAACATTTTTAATTTCAAAACGACAAGAAGAAACAATGGAAGATTTAATTTATAGTTTTGGTGTTGACCATAAATCAGTGTTTATTGTGTGAAAGTCAAGTCTGCAACCACGACTGTAAAAAATGCTCCAGTCCATTATTAAATATGTGGGAAAACATCCAGTCATCCAAAGGAGTTGCGCTATTAAAAAACAAAACAAAACAAAAAAAAAACACAATAGACGACAATATCTAGCAGATAATTTGTGTTTCATACAGCTCCTCCTCACAAGAATACAACACTTGTGGCTCAACACTGAAGCCATTTTTGGCACACATCTCATGTATTCCAGGTTGTAGGTTTCATCTTTCAGCATTCCTTAGGTCTTTCACAAAGCCAAATATGTGGAGCGCTCTTCCAGCAACCAAATATAAACATGGAATAGTGTCTGCAGAAATTCAATAACAGTGGGATATCCACACTTCGGAAGCAAGCTAAGTTCTTGAACTGCCAAAGCGCAATGTCCTGTACGGGATGGCTGCACGGCATAAAGTCATCTTCTCTTCAAACCACAAACCTTTCATTATATTTCTCTCCTCAATTTTCAAAATTAAGTTGTGTTAGACTTGCATACCTATTGAAGCACTACTTTGCTATGCAACATAGAGGGGAAACATCCATCAACATCCCCACATCAAATAACACCCCCCCCCCACCCTCCTCTCATCTCGGCGTTGATATTTAATGTGGTCAAAAGAGAGATGAAAACATCTCCTAGTTACTGGACAGGAAGACATTTTTACAGACAGACACAGTCTTAGTTTTTGGACCATGATTGAGAGCGCATGGCCATTCCTTATTTAACATCCAACAATCTAGTTTTTCACAAATTTCACTAATCACTCATTCAACACTTTGCAGTACAGTCACATATAGCTTAGTTTCACACTTATTCTAAAGAAAAACAACTGTGTGCTGATGATTTTAGCTCATTAAAATCTGTCTGTGTGGACCACTTGTCAGAAAACCGTGGCTCTTTGGTTACAACAAGAAATAATTGCTGTGAGTTTGTATCTGTTTATTATTTGCTTTTCCTTTTGAATTCTGGTTTGAATATTTGATATACATAGCGATGAAATGAAGTGTTCTACATTAATAGTTAACAGTTTCAGTCACTAAAGACAATCATCACCTCTTCTCTTCTTACCTCACATACTAAACTGAGCACTGTGAAAAAGAAGTTGAAAACAATAACTATCATTGTTGCAGTGTCACTCATAAAATGACAGATTTTTACGCTTCAAGGTCAGATCTGAGCCCATAAAATCTGAAGAGGAGTTTTGGATGATATCTGTTGTCTAAAAAAAAAAAAAACAACAAAAAACAAATTTCTCTCCTGGGAATAGAAGTTAGAAACACATTGGTAATATAAGCTGCAATTGTCAAAGGCCAAAGGCTATTCATCATGGCTTTTGTTGTCATTTTGATTTGGGGCTGTTCAAGATTCCATGAGAGATTCATGAAAATGAAAACAAGAATTGGGTGAACATGTTCATGTATTCCTTTCGAAACTCAAAGTTATTTGTGTGTATTATTTTAAATGAATTTGTTTTTAGAGTTGTATCCTTGACATGCACCCATGTACCGATCTCCACATAAATTGGTCACCGACAACAGTGAAAATACCATAGATACTTTTGCGTGTCCATATTGTGGCCGTTAAAATTATTTTTCTTTAAAAGCAGACAACGGTACTGATCGTCATGGTAACACAAAGACATACTTAGGTTGGCTTTAATTGGAAATACAGAATCAAATGTTAACATGGTTGACGATATAGTTGGGCTCAAGAGAACTACTGGCATGCTAGCAATTAGTAAGTCAATTGTGCAAATTACGGGTTGTTAAAAAGAGCAAAGTATCTTGTGGTTGAGCTGTTGTACCTCTTGACCCAGTGATTTAAGAAGCCTTGATTACACTTGAACCCAAAAGGTGCTACATGACCTTCTGCAAATGAGCTACTGCAATTCTACCTACTGCTCTCAAGTAGCCAGCCGAGGTTTAAGAACAAAGGGGAAAAAATCATGATTCGAGACTTTGGCCCCAAAAAAATGCAGATGAAATATGCTGTTTCTGGCAGGCAGCCCAGCTCTGTTAACACAGGAGTGTGTTCCCTGTTGGTTTGGGAAATTGCTTTGATACCCACAGGATGTCTGGAGCAACGCAACTTGGTCTCACATAGCAACTGTGTGTGCACACACACACACACCCCCACACGTGTATGTATTTGTGTATTTGTATATGCCTGCATTTGTCAGAGCGTGAATTTCCGTCACTCTTAATCATTTACAGATTATCAATTTATATATCGGAACGTTACAGCTTGTATGACAAGGTAATTTAACACAATGTCAAACTTAATGTACGGGTAAAAGTAAAACATATGATTCATCATGCAGGAGATGAGTGTTAAAAGTAGAGAAGTGTGATCCGAAAATGTGGATTTGGTCGGCACAGTGGAGGAGTGGTTAGCACTTTTACAGCATTACAGCAACTAGCAAGGTCCAGGCTTGTTTTGGGGCTCCAATCGTGTTATTTGCTATGGAGTTAATGTGTTCTCCGCCAGTTGTGTTTGCTCCCGGGTACTCTGACTTCCTCCCGCAGTCTAAATGTACAGTATGCATGTAAGGTTATTTCAAGACTCAGGAGTGAAGCCGTAGGCGTGAACGTGGGTGTGAATTACCTCTCACCCAAAGCTGCCGTTTACACAAGACTGTTTTAAAACCATGAGAAAACTGAGATTTTTTTTTTTTTGTCATTTTGGTTGCCTGTTAAAAGTAAATTCAAGATATAGGCTTTTTTTGTACTTAGAAAATGAATTTTGAAAGTAGGTTTCATAAATGCAAACATGAATACAAACAATACTGTCAGCAACACTGAAAATTTTGCACTTTTGAAAATGGGGGTGATGCACCTGCATGTTAAGTATTCAGTCCTAGCGTTCTCGCTTAGGTTATGTCACAAGAATCAAATCTGAACACAGTGTTATCATACCATTTGCGCTTATTATGCTTCTACCGAACATTTTACTTTCGGTGCAGCTCAACTGTGCCTGAAAAAGTCCTTTTACCAATCATAGTCTTCATTAACATGTAGTATGCTAGTTATTAAAAACTCAGCATTAGTATGCTGTTATTTAAAAACTTGTTTTTTATTGCAGTTCATGTGTACAGGGATTGTTTGAACCACAGTGCATGAACCGTTTCAAAATTTTGAAAAATGACATTAATTAAATTAAATACCTTTAAAGATAGCTCATATATTTTACATGATTCTATTAAAAGAGTTGCCAAGTGACTTAACACGTCTGTCAAAGTACCTTGAGGATTAAGAATTCTGGACAGATTTTGACTGCATATATCTTGACAAGGCAAAATTGGCTGGTATTAGGGTGTGCCAGCCCTCAACTCACGCATACCATTGGGCCATCGTGACCTCCGTTTTCGTTGGATTGACGTCTCACTGGTGCCTTTCTGCTGGCGCTTGGTCGTTTGCTCCTCTACATCATGAGGATGTAGGGCTGGGCGATAAACCGAAAATTTACCGTTACCGAAATGTATTACAATGACCGACATAATTTTGCCCATGTCGGTAAATTCGGTGTCTAAAAAAAAAAAATAAAAATAAAAAGACGGGAGACGGCACATTTTCCTGATGAAGCACACTTGTTTATTTGGCATTTGCATTCCATTGACATTTCTTTCATTTTATTTAGCATTTTGTTGACAGGCGACTAGCTCCTTTGCACATGCCATTATTTATATTGTTTACAAGATACCTTTAGACAAATCTAGGCCTTTGCAAATGGCATTACAGCATCTCGGCACAATATATTTGCCGAAAAAGATTTTATGAGAGGTACCCTTTTTCTCCTGTTCTTTGTGACATTGTTCAAGTCATGCAAAGCAAGCTATTTTGAATGTTTATTCAAATGATTTTTGTACTTTTATTTTTCATTGAAAGTAATGTGTACAAGTTGGTCAATAAAAAAAAGCAGTTAATATATTTCCTGCATTTATTTAGATTTTGGTCCTCAGGGGGAATTTATCGCGCATTTATCGCTACCGAGATAAAATTGCCCAATTGATCGCGATATTGATTTTAGGTCATATCGCCCAGCCCTATAAGGATGTCTTCTTGCTTCTGCTGCACTCATGGCATGTGGAAAACAATCGAGTACCCTGACCCTAAAGACAGCAAAGCTTTTGACCTCAGGGATGCAACAGCTCAGCTATGCATGTCACGCGGCCAAAACGAAAAGGCTCTACATCATCCCCCTCACATCTGACTATACCACATTTATCAACCTTGGACAGCAGGTAATTTTAGAAACACTCTTACACTGACTAACAAAAGAACGCTTGTGTTCTGAGCTGTAAGTAGTAATAGTTAAAGTATGAAATCACAAGTATGACATTAAGTAGGATACGAAAGCTTATTTGGCCTGAAAATCCAATAAGCTTGCACAATTATCTGTTTATATTTCTGAATTACTTTTATGCCATGTTTTTCCATTTTTTATCAGAACAGCTCAATTAAATCAATTCATTTGTCACTAACTTCATACTCATTTTGAGAAGCCAATGACTCACCGCCACAAAGCATTTTTGGCATTTTAGAAAAGGAAGTCAGTTTCTGATAAGAATGGCATCAAGCTGAAAGGGTCCAGACGCTCATAATTAGAATGACCAAAACTTCAACACAGAGCCAGTTATTTACATCATAGGAAACAATCACATTCCAGCAATTTCAAGTGCTAGTTCTTTATAATTCTAGTCAACCTCTGTGACCCGCTGTGGTCTGAGTGTTAA
Source organism: Idiotropiscis lumnitzeri (assembly GCF_059441095.1). Classification (NCBI taxonomy): domain Eukaryota; kingdom Metazoa; phylum Chordata; class Actinopteri; order Syngnathiformes; family Syngnathidae; genus Idiotropiscis; species Idiotropiscis lumnitzeri. Next base: position 19,436,712 of record NC_142399.1, on the reverse strand, counting down.
AACCCAACCAAACAGAAAGGTTCCGTCAGTAACTTTGAAAGTGTGCAGGGCTGCAGGCCAGTGTGCCAAGACAGCTGGTCTCCATTTGGAACTTCTTGTCCCATAAGGTCCATAATTGGACTACAGTAAGTGGTGTGCACCAGGGAATGTCAGACTCAGTTACGTCGAATTTCACCTTGATGTATTCACTATCATGCTTTGTGGGGGGCGCAGCTGAAATGCCTGTTCACTTCTGGTCAGCTTGATAATTAGCTCTGTCTGAATTACATTAGCATAAACATATTCATTAAGTTAGCAGGAAAAAAAGATAAATATTTACATTCCGATTCACAACTATAGTATTTAGAAGACACAATTCGTTATGCACTTTCAGTGTAATTGAATTAGCATTTCCTAAAATTAAATTTGAGACAGTGCCCATGAGTTTCTGTAAAAATATTTCTCTCTGAGTTGGCTGTGAACACTCTCCAAACAAGATACTAACAAGTTTAATGGCGTGTCGTGTTTAAGAGAGCTGCAATAGCGGGAGCAAGAGATCAGGTGGCGGAATGCTCACTACAACATTTTTTATGAGGAAACCAGATGGTGTGTTTTCCTCACTAATTTACCGCAGCTCACGTATTGCAACTTCATCCTTGCTCCTTGTGCAATACGGCCAGATCACATTAATTTGTATTCATGTTTTTTGGGGTCATGTTTGAATTTCCACAAAGCTCTATCCATCCACTCAACCATCCATCCGTTCATCCATCCATCGATTTATCCATCATTCCATCCACTCCAAAGTTGCCCTATACTAATGCTGTTGCAGTATTTACATATACTTTTTCCAATTTTAACACCTCAAATTACAAGTTAAACTCCAAGCCAAAAAAGGCAAGAAAGCGCAAGTAAACAAATATAGACCGGCAATCACACATCTCAAGGACCAGTGAATGAAGAGGTGGATTAACTACTCACACTCGCTCCTTGCTAGTAGATTAAAAACAGGTTAGCTGCATATGCTTGTCACTCGTTATTAGGAATGACAGTCGCGAAATGGTTCCCAGGGTTTCAATTCCTTGGCATCGTTTGCCGTTTTTGTCACCGATTCACTTATCAATTCCAGTTGGGAAGAATGACGTCATCTAGATTGCGTAGCGACGTTCTTTGCTAGCATGGCTAGCAAGAAAAATGTTACTTAACGCTCGAAAGTTTATTTAAATTTCACAAGAAAGGAGAACAAGAGGGCAACTTACAATGCTTGCAAATTATTTTAATATTTCATCTAAGGGAGGAGACACTACCGATGTGCAAAAGCATCTGCACAAACAGCATGTGCTAACTTTTAGATGATGGCCACTTCTGATCTGCGCTGGAGTGCTCAACCCAGCAGCAGAAGCAGCAACATAACCACATCCGTTCCTGTCAATACTCCAGGTGACTACATTGGTGCCATTTGGACCTTATTGTAGAACCTTCTGCGTGACAACAGACGGAGTCTGACTGGCTCAGAGGCCGGCAGCCCTCGATCCAATCTACCCTAGCTTCTCCTTTCACAGAGGCAGGAAAGAGAGAGTTTTCAGATCACATTTGGACTTGAGATGATTGTATTTGGTGCTGGCTGACATAGTAGTACTATTATATTTATATCATTTATGAGAGCCGAACTCTTACTTTAGAAATGTTCAAAACACGACTAAAGAGTTATTTATATACTTGTGCATTAAATTGAACTATTTGTTGGCCCGTTTACAGCTGCTTCTATTCTCTGTTCTGCCCACTCTTCGGCAGCTTGGGAATGACAGTGACCCACTATGAAGCTGTACGGCATTGACCAACTTGGCAGGGATCTGTCATCTTCCTGCAGAACTTCATCTGATTTACTTATTTACATACGTAAACGTGTAGTTGAATGCTGTTCTCTTTTTTTGCCCCCAGTTCAACCGGTTTCCAAATTAGGCAACGGTGACAGATCTCAGTTGTATTTTGTAATTTACTACAGAATTTTCTACCCTACGATGTGGACCTCGTAACAGCATATACTTTACTGTTACAAAACTATATTGTTTACAGATACAATTAAGACATAAAACAAAGAGGATTCTAGTGTACTTAATCTATTTTGTCCCAAAAAATTATCTACATGAGAATCAATAAAGAAGTGAATCATTAAAAAGAATGGAATCGAAAAAATCTTATCAGAATCAGAATGCCATTTATTTTCATTGTACTCAGTGTACAATTGGAGAGCTCCCTGTCCAGTGCAATACAACAAATAATGTAATTAAATATATGAATTAAATTAATTAAAGATTAAATAATTAAATAAAAATCTGAATATGAAATTAAATAAATAAAACACATCATGTTGCATTTTTTCTATCAATTCCTATCGCTACTTATTATTGAAGGGAAGAGTTGTATCTAAATATTTAGCATTAGTGCGTGGCTTAATTTTATACTTGTCATGGTCTGTGTTTGTTGTCTTTGCATTTAATTTCATGTTTTTCCTTGTTTGGTGTGGGTCTAGTGTTGAATCTGTTTATGTCTGTTCTACATGCCAGTCTCGTTTTCCCAAGTTAACTCGAGTCCTTGTTTTATTGATCCCTGTTATTTTGTACTTTTGATTTTCCCAGTCCCTTGTTTGCCTTTTTATCTTTAATTAAATACCATTAAAGTTACCCTTGCCTCGCTTCCCTGTGTTTGTGTCCTCCTCTTCCTCAACCATCACGCATAACCGGACAATACTTGCGTGTAACGTGCATGTGTGAGGTATTTAATCCACCCTCCACTTTTCATTAAAGTTCAGAGTCTGTTACAATATATCCCTATTACAATATTTTACCACATTAATGATACTGTGGTGAACATCTGATTATACTTGGAAGACAGTCAAAAAAGTTAAAACTTCAAAATGTGGAGTATTACAGTGGTGACATAATATACAAATTAAATTTGTTGAAATGACCACACTCATAACTCAAATAGCTCATATCTCAAATCATCTTCCCCCATTGAAATTAATGGAAATGGCATTGATCCGGAACAGCATACAATAAATAAATACAATTGGACCAGGGGAATCCAACTGTTTCATAAACAGTGGCGGGCCGGACAGCGGACACCAACCAAGTAGTACCAGCAGGAGGTGCGTGCTTCAAAAGTATAGCCGAACTTGGTGTACAAAAAATAAATAACAGCAAAGGAGGATGCACTTCAAATATGATGAAACTTTCACTATCAACCAAAATTCTGCTCCACCTATGAATCAAGCCACAGTCTTTAATGAAGGAACATTGACTTGGCTGAAGTTGAGCCACACAGATGTGAGACCCCAACCTAAAGCCAGACAGCAGTTTTGAACAGAAAGCTTTTAATAACATATTTCATAACATTAAATTTAACCCCAAGATATGTTATAATTGACCAATTGTTGCAATTCATTCATTGTATTTGAGATTAAGTCATGAATTTTATGTGTGTATTGCGCCAGTATTCATTAGTCAACACTTGAAGATAGTTTGCATCACGATTTGAATGCCAAGAGCTCAAATTGTCTGGTGGTCTGCATTCCCCACTTGAGTATATACTTTGCCTCTTTGAGGCAGTAGACGTACGGATATACTCTACAGGAACATTGTGCGTATATGTATATGCTAATGTTAGTTTGTCTACAAAAAAGGTAAAGGACATATGAACGTGAACTACTGTTGTATAGAATATCTAGCTGTGTTGACGCACTTTTTGTCAGCTTCAAATATCAGTATGTTTTAAGGGTTGTATATGCATTTTCCCTTATGTTCCCATATAATATGTAAAAACGAAAATTGTCCGAAAATCAGTTTGTATCTCAAAGCACCAGTGTACAAGTTTTATGACACTGGCAGTTTGACTGGAAACCAAAATGTGCTACAGAATGGATATAATATACTGAGAACCTTCACAACCTTTGACATTGGACAACACGGGATGCAATTAATTAGGAAATGTGATCAACTGAACTCAACTGAACTGTCCAGCTCAGTGGAAGTCCGGCTTTAGTGCCATTATCATTTCAGTTCTTCAATGACCTTCCTCCTCCTTTGTCTGTATAGCTGTCCAGTCGCTTCCTTCTTCCCATCTCTGACTGCCACATTCCTCCAATTATGGCCACACACTGGCAGCTGCACTGTAAACTTATCATGAGTAAAGAAAGGGGATCTGCTGTACTCTCTTCCTGTCAGCACACATGTCAAGGTGAACTTGGGGGACTCCTTAAATAACCAACACCATGACCCTGAGACCCCCCGGTCCCGTGTCAGATGCATAAATTAGAGGAAGTCTCTTCCTCTTGTATTATACAAGGCCATCATTGCTGCTCATTCTTAGCTTTAACCATTTTTACAAGAAAGACAATATTCGTATAAGATACACATTGTAATGAACCTGTGGATTATTGGGATAGAAATGTATGACATCTGTTTCATTTTTTTATGACAATGACGATCAATATAATCCACACTGCCATTGACTACAAAGACAGTCAATGTACAGTACCTTTTATTCTGAAACCACACCAAATGTAAGATTACCTGATTGTTAAATTATATAGCTCAGAAAGAAGTTGTAATGTCCTGTCATTCACCTATCACTACCACGCCTGCAAACTACATCAGCTCTGCAATGTAATATATCAATTTCACCATCAAAAGGGTACGTCTGTGCCCTGAATCCAAGAATCCGAAAAGTCATTTAACAGGCCATTCCTGCAATCATCATGTTAACTGCTTCAGAATCTAGACCAAGTTTATTTTTTAATAAACTTTTCAGTTAGAATGTAAATTACATCCAGCATTCCATCTCCCCTCCATGTAATTTAACTCACTTAAAATGTTCTTTTTGACGCACACTTCACACATCTTCAAACTATGGCATTGGAGAAGAGGGCGAAAATATAAATTCAATCCATTTACCATTTTTCTCCATCGCTTTACCTTCATCAAATGACATAGAAATGTTCATCTAGCGATGCCATCGGCCCCATTGTCACCCGCAAGAATGGGAGGCATCACAGTGAAAAGTTATTTTGTTTTGTTTGATTTATTTGTAATAAATATTTTAATTAATTTATTATATATGAGAGAATTGTCGCGACAATCAGAATCTGAATGTTTTTGATGAGTCTATGATTGCAAATAGGATACATTTTTAGTTTGTTTGTTTGTGTGTATTATATTCATGTTTTTATTTTATTTCCTTATTTATTCTTTTAATTATTTTAGTAAAAACTGTTTACTTGATTTTAAATAGCAAAGAAATATGAGGGGGCAAAATATTAACTGCTTATAGTGCAATGACTTTAGTAACACAACAACAAAAAAAAATTAAACGTATACTTAAAACAGGCAGTACAAACATAAAGGCTCTAATGGTTCAGAATGACAATTCCTTTTAAATGTTAACATTGCATTAATGTACTTTTTCCGGGTTGCATATTTAGTCTAAAGTTGGTTTCTATTGAAACAACCCCCCCCCAAAAAAAAACGGTCAAAGGCAAAGTCAATCCCCCAAAAATGTAACAAGAATATGTTCTATGCAGCCTCACTAGTCAAAACATGGCATTCTGATTAACATTGTTCGAGGACCAAGAGTTAAGCAGTAAAAGCAATGTGTTTTTTTACATCTCAGACTCGAGTAAAAATGACATCAGAGTTGCTCAGGGCTCAACTAATGACCAATCATGTTTCATCTCCAGAAAACAAGTGAGCCGTGATTGGTCGTTATCTGAGCAACTGTGATGTCATTTTCAGTCAACAGAAGTGACAAAATGGCCGCCCCGTGAGATGGATAAAACGGGTGGATTTTGCTGCCTAACTCATATTCTACAAATGCAACATTAATCAGGATGCATTGGTTAGACTAGTGTGGCACATGGGAAGTTGACTTCCGCTTTAAATATTTACAGAAGTCCTCTTAGTTAAGATTGAGTAGGTTATGAAGTAATAATTCACGGACCATGACGTGACAGTTATTATGCCCGTACATTACAACAGTACAATCACTAATCTCACTCACAAGGCGACTTTTGCTGCAGTGCCTTTATCGACAGATCTGATGTCTTTCTATCATCAGACAGGTTCCATTGTTAGTTTTATGCAATATAATATGGACAGATACAACACATTTTATTTGGTGAGAGAATAGACAGCTCTGAAACTCAGATTAATAAATAATTCAGATTAATGATAATAAACACAACAATACTGATTCCTCTTGTCGTTGTATAGCTTTTCATAATGCACTGTGTTTTTGGTCATGTGTTTAGATTGGTTTATATGAGTGTGCTGTGCATGGAATGTGAGTATAGGTGACCTGCACTATGCCAACCATGCCAAGCTGCCCAAGCAGCAGGGAATCCAGGGTGAGGAATCAGATTTCATGACTTCTTTTTTCCTCTTTCGTGGCATTTCCTTAACATCCCCCAGGTAAACTGTAGAAGCCAATTTACTGTCGGGAATAACACCACACTTAGTTCCAAACTCCCATTCTTGTCTGTTGGCCCTTAGCCATTGTGGTGATGAGGTCCAAAAGCAAATCAAATCCTGTGAGTCAGTGATTCTTTGCACAGCAAAAGTTGGAGGGCTTTTAGTCTGTCAATGAATTTCTTCCCAGCATGTTGTAGTCGTTGGAAAAAAAACAACAAAGAAACTAAAAACCTACTGGCCAGTGGAGTAATGCCACAGTTGTGAATTTATACTGATGGAAAGAAGACTAAGTCTAGCTACATAATGTTTAATGTAGTTATTATGATTTAAAATTTCTGTTGTCCTTGTTAACCTGCTTTTTGGGCATGTGCAAACACGGGTTGTTTCAGGTGTTACAGGGCACATAGACAGACAATCATTCACACTCATATTCACACATTTTGCATAAACTAAGAACAAACTAGGCAATGTATGGAAACATATCACACTGACTGCATGAAAGCCCAAAAGACCATTACACTTTTCATTGATGAAACATTTTACACACCCATCCTTTTTCCATACCACGTTTACTCATTTTTACAATCCACACAATATAGATGGCAACCTGTTCAGGGTGTACCCCGCCTACTGCCCAAAGACAGCTGGGATAGGCTCCAGCATACCTGCAACTCTTGTGAGGAGAAGCGGCTTAGATAATGGATGGCTATATATGTGTGTATGTGTACTAGTGGCACCTTTACCCTCCACATTTTCTCTAGTTCTTCCTCCAACCCTTTGTATTTTCTGCAGCTTTTACGACTGATGACTTGTGACGTTTATCCACCTCTACAATGTCAAGCTGGTTGGCAGTCAGCAATTTGTCAATCTGGATATGAAAGTCCGGCTGGTTCTTAGCCTGTTTGTTTTCAACCACTTTTGGAGGTGTCTGTCATCTTCCTTCTAGATAGACCTGTGGATAAGACCACTCACTGTCTTTGGATATAGAGGACTGGGGTTTGAATCTTGATTTCCAACCAGCGTGGAGTCCACCTTTCGCCCAAAGTCATATCCGATAGGCTCCAGCTTCCCTTGAACTTCAGGAATCAGGAAATGCGGACTAGAAAATTGATGGACTGTGCTGTTAACATTATAAAGCTACTGGCTTGCATCGAGTGAAGGGTGAAAAATATGCCGCATAATTGTATTCATGCAGTCATATGACCTTTGTGATCCATTTAGTCTTTCAGGTAAATGTCAAACAAAAGTCAAATCTGTCAAACCATCTGTCTTTATTTCTCTTCATTTGCCAATTCAATTGTCAGCTAAATTGAAACAATGCTTTCACTGCCTTGACATAGCATACTCATACAGTTGATATGAGACCCACTTGGCTATCAGAGATGTTCCCTGTGATTCATTTAAAGCACCATGTGTTGTGCGCATTGCTCTGTTTTGCGGCCATGATAAATATTTGAATAACAAGACTCTGCGGCACCTTTGAGTGGCTCACATTCTGTTGCTCTACTTTTAGCAAAGTTAATTTTTCAGATCATTGCAAACATGTCAAGCTCAGTGTCATGATGTACACATGGGCGCATTACAAAGCACAACTTGCAACAACTGCTCCACAACTACATCTGTACTATAAGGTACTTCTTTATCTACTTTCTTCATCTTCGTGTGTTTGTTTAGTGAATTAGCAGAGATACACAAGATTTGCAGGGGTAGACAAAGAATATTTCCATTTCAACTTCTCCTTAGTTTGTCTGCGAATAATGCAAAGAGTAAATAACAAATCTTGGGCACATCATATTTCATTTCAAACGCGCCTTGGACTCGACCAACTAAAAAAAAATGACAGGTGGCGACTCACCCAGCAATCATGGAGTAACTTTGGAAGCCCTACAGTATTGCATCACTCTTTTCCTGACGTTTTTTTTCGCCAATAAATTAAAGAAGAATCAATAAACAGAAAGTAACAGGAATAATGACGGAACATGCAGCTAAAAGCCCAGGTGATGGGCAGCCATGACTTACAATCTTACAAAGAAGATGCTATTTCGACAGTAGTTCTTTCCCACTGCTTTAGTGGATGGAGCCATTGTGAAGTATGTCGTCAAAAACGAGGCAATACAACATCTGTCCATCTATTATCAAAGCCGCTTCTCCTCACGAGGGTCGCAGACATGCTGGAGCCTATCCCTGCTTTCTTCGGGCAGTAGGCGGGGAACACCCTGAACTGGTTGCCAGCCAATCGCAGGGTACAGATAGACGAACAACCATCCATGCTCACATTCATACCTAGGGACAATTTAGAGTGTTAGATTAACCTACCATGCATGTTTTTAGGGAAAATTGGGGGAAACCAGACTACCCCAAGCAGGCACGGAGAAAACATGCAAACTCCACACAGAAGGTCGGAGCCGCAATCGAACCCTGCACCTTTAAGGCAGACGTGCTAACTAGTCGTCCACCGTTCCACCCGCAACACAAAAAATTTGTTGAATCATTTGAACAAGTAGCAACGAAGTGGAAAGGGTGAAAATATGAGCCTAGTCCATAGGCATTCTAGCTGCCAATAACTAGCCGTTTATGGACATTTGCAAGACTTTGTACTTGGGGACCTCTGGATTACACTTCAAGCAATAGTTAGATATGGTACCAGCAGGCGTAGCGTTTAGTCTACTTTCCACCACCAAATTGTCAGGTATGCTGGGCGCCTTTCAAAGGAAACACCCTCAGTATGCCGTAACCCCCAGCATGGCACAGAGAGATGAATCGAATTACCAAACAAAACGCATCAAGTCGTGTCGGCACAAAAATTGCTATATGCAAGTCTTTACACTCGAGCGCAGCTGTGCTGTCTACAAATATACAGTAGATCCTAGAATGAAGACATTTGGTTTGATCATCAACATTGGGTGATTTTTTGTGTGAGTAAATTAGCACCCCACTATGTATTACAATATGTCTTGAAGAATATCAAATGTGTGGTATTGTACCCACAACTGGTGTGTTTTTGCATAGGGCTACATTTATAGTCCTAGATGATGTTACAAGTTTTGATCATCTGTCACTGGAACTACTTCTTTACTTTACACTCGACTTATTCATTGAGGATCCTGTCTCCATCAAGGCACCGCAGTTCTGCCCTCTCAGTCACCAGGCAATGCCAAGAATCAAAAGTATGACATTCATGTGAACAGAGTGTGCGCCTGGTGATGACTGGCAGGAGCCAGGTGGGCAGCACTTCCTACAATTCAATGCACCATAAGTATCAAAAGAACTGTTTAGTTTATATCATCTTAACTCTGAAAGTTTCTTTTTTATTTGAGGCACTTTAGGATGACTTGTTTAAAAGTCTAATTTGCGATGACAAAATTATATATGTGATGCATAATATAGTTCTGGCCACGCACACACACGCGCAGTTACACATTTATTATGACATGACACTCTCAGTGTACATTCAAATTGTTGCTAGATGAACAATAGACCTGTTAAAGTGACCCAGACAAGAATTTATTTTTTTTTTTTTTCTGTCCCACCCCCATGCTAGCTATTGTTTCTCTGACGAGTCACAGAAAGTCTCAAGAAGCTGTAAAAGGGTGAGACCATCTGGTTGGCTTGGAGTTGAAAGACTGCCACACCAGCAGCAAGTGGAGACTCTCTTCTGAAGCTACAAACTGATTACTACATTGATGGGTGTTCACCGGTCGACCCACAGACACTTAGCACCATGTTGGAACACTCACATCCTATTGACAAGACCAATTAGCACTAATGTGTTGTGACGGGCACCTCTTGCTGTTCCCACAGCGCTGGGGGACTCATACATTCACATACACATGTAAGGCTTTGAAAAACACAAGAGTGGGAAATGACTAGAGCGTTCCATTAAATGTCTTTCAGGGATTCAGATTAAAATATGTAATTTATAGAATACAGAAACATTAAATCCATTGAACCATGCCAACAAAAAACTTTTGTGACATTCTTCAATGAGTTTATTTTGACAATTGCACAAAGAACAGTGTTTATAATTGATCATTTCCTTTCAAATACATTTTTAAAGTCAGTCATTTCTAAAATTTAATACGAGTAAACTATGGATCTATCAATATGTATTAGTATTTCCCAGAGTCACAATTACTTAATAACCTGCATGCCATAAACATAGGAATGTTTGTACTCCATATAAGGTGAATGCTGAGTGAGTACAACAGTTGATGCATTTGCACGCATGCACACGTGCTGACACAATTAGATGACTAGTCACGCCGACGTCGATAACAGCTGACGAGTCGTAATACAACGTCTTCTCGCGAAAATGCCTCAACACCCGCTTCTCCCATTGGCGATTTGCCTGTCTGTGACGGACATGTGCGATAGTGGTAATCTGGGTCATCCTCGATGGAAACCGAAGCATTGTGGGTAATTCAGTGCCTGGCATTTATAGTCTATTGCTATGGCTATGTGAAATTTGAAAATTTGTTGTTCAAACGGTAAAAAAAGTATCTTTTATCTTTTTTTAATTTTATGTGTTTCTTATCATAAAAAAAAAAACAACAAAAATAAAAATACACTATATCCTAAGAGGAGCCACCCACATCTATCTGCCCAAGTATGCATGCACAGGAGGCGGAAGTGAATTATGTTTACCTCTAATACTGGAGAAGTCCCTTTGCCTTTTATTCCTGATTGATTCATCTGTCATATTAATACACTTCTCAAACCCTCAAAATTGAATAACCATTTGTTGCCCACACGCCATCAAAATGTTGTCAATTTGATAAAATGGACATGAGGGACCACCCTATGTCAACTGTGATACATTCTAATGGCTCGATGGCCTTTGGCTGGTTGTTAGCTAGAGAAAATAGAGGGACGGAACCCTCCACAATACTAAAATGACATCAGCTTAGTGTAAAACAAACAAAAAGAGAATGTAGAACAAAGTTTGTCGAAAAAGTTGCAGCTAACTTTGATGTGTGACGTTACAGTTTCTTCAGACAAGACCAAAGAGTGGAAAGCATACCTGGGGGACACAAGCAGCTGTAAGGAGCTTCCCTCACTTCTCGCGTCTTTGGTAATCGCGCTGCAAGTTTCTGCATTGGTGAAAAAGACAAAGAATAAATTAATACAAATTCAAAATAAAAAAAAACAATATATATATATATATATATATATATATATATATATATATATATATATATATATATTATATATATATATATTATATTTTTATTAAACAGTATATATATATATATATATATATATATACTGTTTAATAAAAATCTCACTAAACTAAACCTGTTTATATTTATATATCTAAGTCCTTTCACTGTATCAAAGTCTAATAGTTGACCTCATTAGATCTTCAAATGTCTGCCTTTGATTTGACCCTGAGCTGAACACAAAACCATGCAAGTACTCCAAAGCATAGCAGTTAGTCTCACTGGCAGTGGTTACAAGCAGTGGAATGCCAGCATGGACTGTTTAGAGGTTGGCGACAGGTGCTGGAGGGGATGCTATGGAGGTGCTGTCATTCCAAGCACGCTGAGTCCTCTGCGCACTGTCTGTTGAAGTACATCAGTGCCTGTTATCTCAAGTAGGTGGCACAATGGTTTCATCACTGAGCGAAAGGAGACACAAAATCCCAAGACTTTCAAAGGCATATGTCTGACTAAAACTAAAATACTTTTGGCGATTAGATGAGCAAGATTACCTCAATCAAGACGGCTAATATGTTCAAATCACATTCACAGAGATGAAAACTGACTGTGTTGGTTCAAATGTTGAAGGTTATGGAATGTTAAAAGGGATTGCAGATGTTTAGAAAAAAAAAGGAAGCTGCTGAAGTATGCACCCAGAATACACCACAATATTTTTTAAGTATTTTCTTGAGGACAAAAAAAGCCATTTTATTTCATTTTAAACACTTTAAATTATTTTAAATATGTTCCAGTTATTTGCTTTATAGTTTATACTAACAAAGAATTTAATCAATTGTGTGGAATTAACTAAAAAAACAAAGTGGGACGTGTCGGATTTCATTTTGTGCCAAAGCTATAAAGCATCATTTTAAGCAATTGCTTTTTATGGGCTTTTAAAGTACAGAATAAAGAAAAGTCCAAATTTAGAGCAACACTCAAATAGCACTGAGCTCCACATGTACATGTGACGTAATTAAGTTAAGGTGAAGAAGAAGCAGAGAAGGTCCTCAACAAAGCTTTCATCAATGTTCATATTAAGGCTGAACAATTATTTAAATCCATATTGAAAACGGAGCGGAGTTGAATGGAATTTTCAAATTGCAAAGGTTACAATTCGGGAAAAAAATGCTTCATTTTGGTCAGTCAGTAGGCTTTATTTTTATATGTACTGTGTGTATATATTTAATTTATCTATATAGTGTTAAGATTCATTCTGTGCTTAAAAAGTGCAGTCCACATCGTTTCTTAAAAAAATGAAAGGGATAAATCCACACATTTGTTTGCAATTAATATTGTAATCTGACTTACTAACGTGTTTACAACAAATTTGGTTAGTAAAATTTTGTGAAGTTGTCGTAGTGAACACTTAGACTGCAAGTCGAAATTTCAGTAAGTTAACAACTCTAATATATATATATTTATATATATATATATATTTAGGTTATTTTTTTCAAAATCATTCTGCCCGAGCTCCTGCTAGGCAGAGAGTCTTTATGCTTGAGAATAATATTGTACTGTTCGGTTTGGCTGAACATTTTGGTGTTTCAATATGCCGTGTTTAATTATCTTTTGTTATATGTGATACTGTAATGCTGTCTGTTATGAAGGAGCTCTTAAATAAGTTTATTTGCATTGCAAATACACTTTTGAGTCAGTCTCAATAGGTTTTGGGTCAACACAAGACAGACATGATGTCAGTTATGCTAAATTCAGCAACATTCACACAGACCTCCACTATTGCATGAATACAAAGCTGGCAATGAAACAACAACAAATAAAAACATCCAGATTTCTCATCACATTAGAAGTAATACTAAAAAAAATATTCATTATTTGATTAATGTTCATGAATATTTCCATAAAAATAGATTAATTTTAAAATTCTCAAAAGTTCAGCTTGTATCGAATATTGTTTACAATGCATCTCTTCCTCTAAATTTCTAGCTTGAACAAACTTGTGGAAGCATTAAAACCCATTCAGGCTACTCAGTTTAGTGCTGTGTCAGCAATCTTTGCATTAATTCAGATTTCTTGATATGAGGTTGGCGTCATCATGAGTGCAATCATCAAGCCACATCACCTCTCTTTTACTTGTCCTTGCAGCGCTTTAAATCTTTACAATAACTACAACTATCAGCAGGCCTGCTTAGTTTCAAGCTCCAAAGTCATTGTGTTGTGAAAGTACTGACCCCTATAATGTGGTGTATTTGTGTACGTCTATGATTGTGCACGTGTGTGTTCTACGTATTTGTGTTGGTTTTTATGTGTGCATGCATGTAGCCACTAACTGTCTCCTGATGAAGTGCAGAGGTTTGTAGTTGGTGCACCTTTGCTTGAGTGCACTGTTAGCAATTGGCTTTCTGATTAGCATGTGTCATGTCTACTCTCAACCAGGGACACAAACACACACACACACACGCACACCCCCCCACACATACACACATACAAAGTATTTCTGTTTGTGAGGTCCATGTAAAGCTGGGTTGTCATACATACGTACAGACTTCTCAATATAGTGGGTGACAGTTCCGCGGGGAGCTGCGTGGTTAAATAAGTGCAGTGGGAAACGGTATTTTTCTCTTTTCTTCACCTCAAATGCGGTGTGGCAGTCCCAGAAAGCATCAGCAACAGGCCTTTACCATGCATGCAGAGAGCACTTCTTGAATTATTGTAAATGGTAAGGGGCCATGTTTAGGGCTGGATAACGACAGAGTCAGGAGAAGGCCAGGAGGTCAGGGTTGGGTTTTTTTGGTGGTGATGGAGAGGATATGCCTGTTATTGGGAGGAAGTGCAAACGGGTGTTTCTTACAGCCCCTCTATAGGGGTTAGTACATTGGTGCATAAGTGAAGTTGGAAACAATCTGTCCACACAAAAAGTACAGTATTTATAAGCCTGGAGGGACTTCAAATAGCAGTCAGTTTTGGCCCCAAACCTCCAGATGCCTGCTGGAAAAATGAAGGGAAATTTCACCATTCCACCCGTAAGCATGACAATGATCCAAACACCGGTACACACTATAAACAACCCAACAAAATAATTCCTATGCCAGACGTTCATTTGTCCGAATGTTTTAGAATGGCTCATACAAAGCCCAGACCTAAATACTACACAATCGTATACAACAAATGGGAAGCTAAACCCAAGGGGCCTTATTTTGGTGGATTGGTGCTCATGCGTTCAGCCTAAAAACGGGCAAAAATAAATTTGCGTGCCAGCACAAGTCTCGTCTAGCATGTTTGGAGCATACAGAGTTGCCATTTCCTGACTCATTCAACAATTTGGTTGCAGAAAGTAGTCTAAGCTCGGCATAAAAACGACCGCATCATCAATTTGTGAATTTGGTGGACGCGGTTCGCCTCACAGGGCGTTACAGCAGCGGCCTCTGGCGCATCTTGCAATTTGGTGACAAAAAGTAGACAAAAGCCAAAAGGAGAACAATTGTGCAGTGCAGGTGGTGTAATGCAATTCTGGTAGATTTGATGGAGACGCAGGCAGGGTAATTCAACATGCTGGATGTCACCACATTTCTTGAAGAAATATGAAACCAGCATGGGACAATCCCTCTGAATCATTGTCGAAAACAATTAAATACCCAAATCATTACATCACAAAAATCTTTTTATAGCATCCCCGTCACAATTGAGTGGAGGTAGTATTGATGGTTCAAGGACGGACGCGCGGATATGCAGGTGCAAGGCTGTCTGCGAGTACACAGCTGATTCAAGAATCCACAAGGGGAGATGTTGTCGTGTATTTGTCATGCAGTGACTCCGATAGCAAGTCTACACCGAAACGGAATTCTGTAAATTTAATTTAAAACACTGTCTTACGAAATTGTAAAATATTCATCAATAGTATGAAATTAACAGTTAGGTGCGTTAATAAGAATAGTAGATCATTGTTATTTAATATAAAACTATGGATTGCTGTAAATTACGATGCTGAGTGGGGGGGGGATACCTTGGGGAACATGTTTTTTTGCATGGTTTTGGGACCGAAAAGGGCGCTCTCAGACGACGCGAGTTTGAGCTCGTCAAAGCTGTTTGTGCCCCTAGTTCACGCAGTACTGATTAAAAAAAAGTGTCGCTACGTGATGGCAAATAAACGGCCCTGCAAACACGTAGCATTCTAAACGAGGAGCTGTCTATGGGGTGTCCCTTCATGGCAAGATCACCCCTTGGAGTTGATGTTGGCTGTGCATGTGACTTAAGCAATTGGAGACCACCTTGCACCCAGGGCCATGCGTCCATGTGTGAACACCGCTCCCCCAACTGTCAGGGCGGTGCTATTAAGATGACATCTATCACAAATAGGTAGCCGCGCGACCCGGAATGCCCAGCAAGGCATAAGGCCTTCACAGAATCACTAAACTAGACGAGCACAGTCTACTTTCTGTGACAAAATTATCAGGTGCATGGCAGCTCCGTGCGCTTCAACACCAAGTCAGTCACATTTAGGTCCCAAATACTTTAGACTGGACTTGAACAAGTAACCAAAATGCGTACTAAGCGTACTGGCGCCTGCTCCTGCCAAAATAGGGCCCAGACGGTCTGGTGTCATCTCAAGTACACACCTGACTAAACAACACTAAGCAGTAATCACACACTTGTACACTTTTTCCTTGACATGTGTGGAGCTCAAGATGTTAAAATTCAATATGTGTACCCTAGTTTGAGTAACCACTGTGCATTGATTCAAGAATGCTTGAAAAATAATGAAGTACCGTACTAGCATACAATAGGTTCATGTTTCCAACTCTCACCAAGACATAAACATATATATGTTTATTTCTGCCTCTCTCTCTCTCTCTCTCTACACATATATATATATATATATATATATATATATATATATATATATATATATATATACTAACGTTAAAAAAGTATTTTTCCATAGAAATCTTGGTTCCATAAGGCTATGGAACAACAGCTGTGTTCTGCAAAGTCTGGCAAAACGACTTGACCTGCATCTGGCAATGGAAATTGAACATTGGTCCAAGTCCAATCCTCTAGTCCAAACAGCCACCTTTCCAAGATGGAATCTTCCTTACACACTGTCTGCATTGACTTGTAATCACCATTTACGACTTGTATAGTCATTCTTTATGAGTGACTGAACTCAGACAGTCATGACTTGACTATATTTACATAATTAAAAGTAATTACGTTATAAATTGAGATAGGTGAAGCATACTAGCAACAAGAATCACCTTAAATATACAGTACGTTATGTTTTTGTTAGTTTACTGTTAAAGGAGCTGAAATGTTGCCTATACAATGTGATGTGCCTATGACAATAAAGGGATTTCTGATTCTGATAAAACCAGTTTCATGATGGTGACCCTCAGAGCTTCCTCAAAACAGATAAATTCTTTTGCCATTATTTTCTCTGGAAATTTGTTAAAAATTCCAAATAAATGCAAGCTTGACCAGCGTCAAGCAATAGATTGCGTTCAAACACAGTTCCGCTGTACTTTGTGGAACGTTTTGGACAACTTTGAGCTGTGTTGAAAATACACCAATCACAAATGATTTGAAAGTAACAGTGAAGTCTGTGAAAGGGTACATCTGGTTGTGCCCCATTAATAATGACTATGTATATGCACAGAGATAAACAAAAAAGGCCTGCTGCATTGCCTTGGGCATGTCTGCACAGATGAAGGAGCTCCTCATCACTGTGGGCCTC
Source organism: Idiotropiscis lumnitzeri (assembly GCF_059441095.1). Classification (NCBI taxonomy): domain Eukaryota; kingdom Metazoa; phylum Chordata; class Actinopteri; order Syngnathiformes; family Syngnathidae; genus Idiotropiscis; species Idiotropiscis lumnitzeri. The sequence continues at coordinate 19,419,379 of NC_142399.1, read as the reverse complement.
ATTGTCACTCTCACTAACAGATCTCCACAGTTCTTAAATTCTAAAATTTATCTTTTTGAAAAACAATAAAAAAAAAAATCAAGATTAAAATCTTTTCTGAGAATATAATTATTTAACTCACATAAAGAACACCTCACAGTTGGACAAAATGATGAGATATTAAATCTGAAATAAATCTCACTAACAAAAAAAAAAAAAACCTGCAGAAGTTAATGGAGACCAGAACCCTGAGCGAAAAATGAAATACTGAACCAAAGTAGAGGTTGACTGTTTTTTTCTCGTTTTTTATTTATTATATGTACTTCTTTATTTTTTGGGAGGGATTTACACCTCCATAAGACCGCTGTGGATGAGATTGGCAAGGGAACAAATTCATTCTTGCCAATCAGATCGCAGGATAAATCCACTTATGCGCTGATTGGTTGATCACATCCCGATGATTCCGGCAACCAGTCACATATGTACAAAGCCTCCAAGTCAACTCATCTCTTTGAAACAACGCGTCTTTCCGCAATATGGGTGCCGATATGGCTGTATTTTTTTAAGGGGGGATGAATATTTTTGAAAAACCCGCGAAGCATTGAAGAAGCCAAACATGAAGTGCAAAATGGCAATGGAACACTGCAATTGCTGCAAGAATCAAGAGACCCAATATTAGCCATAGATGTATTTTTCCAATACAACAGCAAAACATACAATAGTGGTTTACTTAAATTTAGTAGTGACACAATACAAGTACGTTAACGAAAATGGTTACACCAGAGGCAGCAAAAACCAAAATTGTTGGATCAAAATACAAGTCTTGTTTCATCAAATATCGTTCATTAGAATAAAAACATTGAAATAGTTATTCTTGTTTTTAAATACACTAAAACAGGGGGGGGGGCAAACATTTTTATTGGTGGGCCACAAAGGGTTCTAAAATTTGACAGAGAGGTTGGACCAGTAGCAGATGGATGGAGTGTTTTTGTAACCTCGCCTCATTGGAGAAAAAAAAACTTAATTTCTTAATTTATTTTTCGTTATTTGAAATGAAAATGAACAAAAGCATCACAACAAAATATCTGTCCTTGACACACTGCAGTATTTAGTATTTATTTCATTTAATTTTTTTCAAATTCGGCGGGCCGGATTAAAACGTTTAACGGGCCGGGGAGCTATCAAGGAAATAGTGAATATGTGTGAAATTCAATTTTGTAATTGGATCATTATTATTATTATTTCTTTCTTTTAATGTGTCTTTATTACTGCAATTGACTGGACGATTCGGGGTCTGAAACCTCTTTAGAGTTAGTAGGCATTGGGCTCTTTGCACACCCGGTCAGAGCAAATGCCTGTTTTGAAGAAAACAGTAGGGTGAAGTGGGGGATGATAAAGGTTTGGCCAAAGAAAACAGAGGTAGAGAAAACAGGCCTTTAGAAGACTTCAATCACTCTGGTAAAGCTTGTTAGTGTAGCTGTGGAAGTGGTCAATAAAAGGCTAGCACAGGGCGTCTTGAGGAGCAACAGATGTTAATGTCCGGGAACGGTGCCTTGGATTAAACCAACGCAGTTTCATATTTATACTTTGCACATAGAATTTATTTGAGGACACTCTAATTTACATATCGGTCAGTTAATTAATTTGGACAATCACCTGAATTGGGTTTAAGGGTGCTTGGTCTATTAAAATTTGTCAATATTATATTGTGTTCTTATCAACAATTGAATAAATTAATAATAATCAAATAATCACTAATAAAAGAATGAAACACTTAACTACTCCCCTCAAACCAGTTATTTGGTTATGTAGAGTGTGTATTATTTTTTTCCTCAGAATAAATATCCTTACCAACCCTTTTAGCTGCTTTTCATTAATTCATACAAGTGTCATGAGTTAAATAGGAGCATATTATAATACAACCTATCATCCACTAGTAATTATACAACTAATAAATTGTTTCATCATTTTATTTGCCCAAGAAATACATTTAAAAAAATATTTTACAATATACTGTCATGGGAATGAGTACTCCTGGATGACAGATGAAGTAATTGCCACATAAATCTCTCTCCCTTTGTTTTTCAGGACCCGACTTGTTTATTCTAAATTATTCTAAATGAGTAAATAAATGACTATCAACCAAATTGAATTCCCAATGTTTAGCCTCAAAGTTACAAATTAATTTCGGTTCTAATTGATGCATGACATCTCTTATGCAAAGGTTCCTCTAAAGTTTAACAAGTCTAGTTTTCCCAATCAGATTCGGCAGCACATTGTGAAAGTAATGGAAAATAAGCACCAACCTTGTCCAGGATTTGGTCCAGTCTGTCCAAAATAATGGGCTCCACCTGCTCCAGGGACAACATCCAAGCAGAGAGGTGTTGCTGTTCAAGACTTACTATCCTTGACTGCAACACTGTCGTCCGCACAAAAACTCCAATGCATATTCCAACACTTAACAGAGATAATGCAATACAAATCGTTGTGGAATAAAAATGTCTCCAGTTGTCCCACTTCAGCTTTTCGGAAAGGTTCTTCTGTAGCTTTTGGCTCGTTTGACCAGCGACTGTCCACTTCGGTTCCGTTTCCATTTTCGACCAAAAATAATGTTTTTATTCACTTGAAAATCAGTTGACTCATCGGGATGAGGGAAAACAGTTGAAAAAAAATCTCGTTTTTTGCAAATGCGGGCTTTATCACAAATTGTCAATCTGTTGCTTCAAACGAATTGAGAATAATTGAGATTGACGCCAAATGACCTTACGTGAGCAATTATATCAAATTTATAAAGAAAAACATTGTGTGGCTTCCCGTCGGTGAGAGATGCTCCTGATGGTATTGGCGCATCGAGATGGACCGGTTGTCATCTCAGTTCTACTCGCGTCGCGTAAATTGGTGGCCCCTTGTCTGAAGTATTCTGAGTGTGTGCCGCAGGTCTGCCGCCAGTGCGCCTTACTGAAACTTGAACCAGTGTCTCTCTCCTCTCTCCCTCAGATGCCGCGACCCATTTTACACACACTGCACGCTCCTCCTCCGTGGCTGGTTTTAGGTTAAAAGTCGGGGCGGGATTTGTGGCAACGCTGTAGCCCCCTTTGATGTGCGCACTTGGCGAGGGGTATTTTTAGGGGACGCAAAACCAGCAACTGCTGTGGCGATGGTCTGCTGACTGTACTGTTGTCATCGAACCAAAACAACACGCAAAATCATCTTGCAGGTTCTCTAGTAGAGTATTGTGGTAATGGCTTAGACTCAATTTGTTGGAAGTTTATCAAATTAAAACTATTATTTTATAATATAGTCGTGTCTGGTTTAGAATGTGCTCACAGCATGTAATATTAATTTTCCCATGTATAACATGCAATGGGTAACTTCAAATATGAACTTTAATAACTGTGGATTTTTTTTTAATAAGAATAAATAAAACACTAACAAATGTGTATTTTATTGTTTTTGTTTTTTTCACTTATTTGGGCGCTATGGTAGTCCTCTGGTGAGCACATACACCTCACAGTGCCCCAGCCTTCCTATGTGGAGCTTGTTCTCCCCAATCCTGCGTGGGTTTTTTAGGGTACTCCAGTTTCCTCGCACATTCCAAAAACATGCATGGTAGGTTGATTGCACACTCAAAATTGTCCCTAGGTGGGATTGTGAGTGTGAACGTTTGTTTGACTCTGTGTGCTTTGCAGTTAGCTGGCAACTAGTTCAGGGTTTACCCCCCTTACTGCCCGAAGACAGCTGGGATAGGCTCCAGCACGCCCGAGACCCTCATGAGGAGAAGCCTCTCTGATAATGGGCGAATGGATGGAATGATGAACATATTATTACAATTATCGAGTTCTTCGGTGGATGTGGAAACCTGCATGTTATAGCTCCACCCTTCTCCTCTTTAAGTCAGAGAGCTTAGAAGTGTCAGTCTTTACTGCTGCTGATGTACTCATGGTAAGTCACATTCAATGCTATGCCATTATCGTATGTCTTTCCTAAGAAATTACATCTGTAGGCCGATACTTTTCTTTGCGATGGAATATTGTGATTTAGCCACAAGCTGCCTTATGCGTTATGTGTTTTTAGCCACCGTAGTAGGCGTATAAGTAGGCTACTATTGTTCCACACATCTGCAGCCATTTTCGACAAACACCACATTTGTCATTCGTGAGTTCCAGGGGCATCGCGAGGCATAAAGCTCGACTAGGGCAAAGGCTGATTAAAGAAGCAGAACCAGAAGACGTCAATTCACTGTGCTATGACAACACAAATCTACACTGTTTGTTTGACTCAAATGTTTTATGTATGTGTATTTATTTTGGTACATAAACCTTTTTTTTGTGATTTTCTGTTAAATCATGGGCATTGACTTTATGTGCTTTCCTCTACAATCAGTGGTGGTATACACCAAGGAGCTGTAATACGCCCATGAACCAAGAAGAAGAAGAAACAGCAGCGGGGTATTTCAAAATTGAAGTGCGCCACTTGATTGGATTTTTTTTAACGTTTGGCCATAATGCAGAGCTGGATTATGGTCAAAGTAAGCCATTTTAAACTTTAACTTGAAATTCTTGGCTTTTTAGGAGTTAAAACAGCTACAAGCAGCCACCACTTCAATAGCCTGATAAATAAGAGGATGTGAAGATGCCCGACAGATGTACTTCTGACAGACTGACTGCCTGACCAATCGAAGATTAAAGGTTGGTTTGTCTTGAAGAAATGACGGGTTGACGAAGGATAGCTATGTACCCTGACCACTGACGAATGATGAAACAGTAAAATGTAGTAAAATGCCCACCTATGGAAATGACGCGGACGGAATTATGCAATAAATCATTTTCGTCTTCACCCAAGCGTGACATCTTTTCTACATTGGTCCATGATATAGAAACAACATTGTTTTCTCCGTTGAAAGAATTTCATTCGTCTGTTCCAGTTTTCCAAGCCACTTCATTGTGCTGCTCCTTATGGTGTGCCTGTCTTGGCCATATATATAATACTGGAGAGTTATGCAGACACAAATGGAGAAGTATATATTTCTTCTACTACAACTTTTGGTGATGCTGAAAGAGGTCTTTTTTGTGGTGGATAAAGAATATACACCAGCCATTATTGTTATATTATCCATCTACAAGTGTTGCTCCACCAATTGTGTTCAAATATCCTTCTGCTAAGACATATGTGTAATTCTCAAAACTGGGCACTTGAACCTTTTTTTGCCGATCAGTCCCCCGTCCTCCAGCCGTGATCTGACTAACCTTCCGGCATCGCCTTATTCATAAAAAAAAAATAAAATAAAAAAAACAGCCGCCATAGGCAAATGCTAATGGCAGAGGTTTTAATCAAAGACCGTTTGTTGGCTAATTTACTATTCACATGCGCTGACCTTATTATGGGCTTTATTATGGTCTTCTTTGTCTCCTTCCTTTTCATCTAATTCTATTTCTTTCTTCTCCACGAATGTGCCCAATGTGTCTTGTTTTATATTGATAAAGTCAGCAACTCTCCCACATGTCGCGCGGCACAGAACATTTCACTCATACTGTGACAACAACTCACACATGAGCCAATCACCTGTATTTGCACTTCGGGGACCACACGGAAAACAAAGTTTCAGTGGCGCTTTTGACGCATTCTGAGGTAAGTTATGTCCTTTGCCCACAAATTGGCCCAGACTAAAATCCACTTCCAGCCGTTGTTAATGAAACCCTTTTTTAAAATTTGTCACCCCCCACCCGAAGAATGGATGTCCGGCCGGGCCGGCGTTGTTCATGCTCAGTTTGACAGTAAATTTAAACCGTGAGTGGCATTTCACAGCTGGAAGCTTCTTTTAGAATAAAAGTTCAGTATTAGGGTGGCACTGTGGACGACTGGTTGGTACAATGCCCTCACAGTGTAGAGGTCGAGGGTTCGATTCTAGCTCCAGCCTTCCTGAGTGGAGTTTGCATGTTCTTCCTGTGCCTGAATGGGTTTCCTCTGGGTACTCCGGTTTCCTCGCACATTCCAAAAACATGCATGGAAGGTTGATTGGACACTCTTAAATGCCCCTAGGTATGAGTGAAAACGAGGTGGTTGTTCATCTATGTGTGCCCTGCAATTGGTTGTCAAGCAATTCAGGGTATACCCCACCTATTGTCTGATTATAGGGTGGAATAGGCTCCAGCACGCCCACAACCCTAGTGAGGAGAAGAGTCTCAGATAATGGACGGATGGATGGATGGATGGATGTTAAGTATTTGCCAAGCTGTTGTGGATGCTGAAGTCACATCGAAATTCAGTTTATTTCCACCATACAGTCATTAATCTGCCCCATATTTTACGAGGCCAACTTTCATTAACATGACCTTGCAGGGATGAAGTGAGGTTTCATCACAGTAAAGGTATGCTTCTCCTCTTTGGCATGACTCAGTGGGCTTGCTCTCATCCTCTTCCTGGTGAGTTTGCACTGCGGCTGGCTGCTTGTTCACACTTGGTAAAGCTGTGCCCAGTGTAAGAAAAACATTTTAACTTGTAGAGGCAGTGGTTCATACAGTATACTGAGTGTATGAGGTGCATGGTCACGTGATCAAAGCAAATACCCTTCACCACCACTGTGTCAACAAACTCACAGTGCAAGTAGAGCATATCTGTGTATCCTACAAAATAAAAAGGAGCTCTGTTTTGTCTTGTAGTGTTTTACCCCTTATGGCTATGATCCATCCATCTATCTATACTTTAATATATCTCCCCCTTTTCAAGCGCTGGCACTAATGTTATACTTAATATTTATTGTCCTAACTGTATTTTGTAGAAACACCTTTGCACAATCAGATACGTCGTACGATCTGTATCACCATCTGCTCAAGCCTCTGGTCTGGCAATAAAATACTGTACTTGTTGGACAACAACAGTCGTTTTCAACACGATTGTGCAGGAGAAAAGGACCTGTTGTGTTGAACTTTACACCCCTGCGTCGAGCAACATTTCTAAAATGCTGTAAAAATTAAAATGCTATCTGCGACGGATTCATATCAGTCGCGATCCCATCGAATTGTCATCACATTTCTACCACTTCTGGCAACCCAACGTGCTGGTTTTCTGCTATTCCTTTTCACAAAGCATGAAAACCAGGAAATTCACAAGTCCCCTTGAATCTACACTCTGAAAAGTAAGGTGCACTACTATCACTGTGTCGAATCCACTGGGTATGTCAAAAGCAAACCAAACCCGACATTCCTGAGCCGGGAAACTGAGCTTCTTGCTGCTTTATTTCGATTGTCTTGACTGCTGACAGTGTACACAACTGTAGCATGAGCCCGATGAGAATGTTGAGTGAAATTTAAAGGTACCCAAAAAAATGTGCATTAGGTTTTGCTCATCAAATAAATCCACCTCAATTTGACTAGTGCGAAAAGCACAATAATAGACACAAGCCTTCGCTGTTACGAATTAAAAAAAGGCATTTTTGATCTTTTCATATTGTAGCGTCACTGGAAGGCTGAGACACTTAGAGCATGCTTTGCACCACTTGTGATAAGAATGGTGTGAGAAATCCATGTTTTGTGTTGGTTGCATTTACTTGATCCATGTTTTGGTTGTTCTATTGTTTGCCAGTATGCTTTTCAGTTGATGCTGGGAATAGTTTGGGATTTTGATGTGGCAGCGTGTGGTGTGGTGACTGTTGACTTGCCAGCATCGACTGTAAGCCTATCCGTTTGCTTATGTGTAATAAAGTTGCAAGAATCTCTGACATCCTCGTGAACACCACAATATGGGAATTAGATCGTTAGCCCTAACTTAGCAGCATTATTATGCTAAGAAGCAGTGTTCTGAGTTAGCTTGTTTCGAGGAGAACTCTTAGCAAAAACATCTCTCCAAAAGAGATTTCTAAACACTTTTAAAGCACTATTAAACTTACAGCCATTGCTTTCGAAGATGCAAGGAAGATTGAAGAAATCTAACACAGAAGAACCAGTTACGATGCTTACAGGCAGGCTTTCTGCTGCACGTCTCTCTTTGACTGAACATGGCGTCCGCTACCACATTGCATTACAACTACTGACTATGTCCATCCATCCATTATCTGTACCGCTTCTCCTCACTAGGGGCGCGTGGGGTGTTGGAGCCTATCCCAGCTATCTTTGGGCAGCAGGCGGGGGACACCCTTAACTGGTTGCCAGCCAATCGCAGGGCACACAGAGACAAACAACCATCCGCGCTCACACTCATACCTTGGGGCAATTTAGAGTGTTCAATCGACCTGCCATGCATGTTTTTGGAACGTAGGAGGAATACCGGAGTACCCGAAGGGAACCCCCGCAGGCACGGGGAGAACATCCAAAGTCCACACAGGAAGGCCGGAGCCAGGATCGAACCCATGACTGCTGCTGTCTCTCGCTGTGAGGCCATCGTGCTACCCTGTCAGCAACCGTGCCGCCACTGGCTATGTCTTCATAACTAAATATAGGTAATTAAATGCTAACTGGATATATATTTTAAACGACTGTTTAGCATGGAATTAATACACATGAATTAAGACGTTTTAGATGAAAACGCCTTTTATACACTTTTACTGTGGGCAGAACATAAGGGTTCCAAAAGGAGGGTTCCTGTAACAATCATTTTAAATACAGAAAAAACTTTTTTGGAAGCAGTTGCGACATATCTTAATGTACCAGTTGCTACGATCCTTTTATGTTCGGTTCTTTTATTATGTCATATAGGCTAGATGCTTTAGCATATTTAAGATTGAGTTACTCAGTGACACTGTCATTTTGTCAAATTTTTTAGGAGTGAGGATTTCAGCTTTCTTTCATGTGTTCTGAATCCAGCCATGCTTTTTTTCCCTTGGAATTTTTGTATATAAAGATTGTTACGACGCCACCTTCGTCTCCTGTCTGCTTCTCGGTTCAAATCCCGCTCCTCACGTGACAGTAGTTCCTCAAGGGCTGTTGAAAACATTGGTATTAGAAGATCCTCACCAACAACTATTTATTGTTCCAGTATTTTTAATGCAAATGTATCTGGAATACTTTGATCAATTCATTATGATTGGTCAGCTTCAGTCTTATATGTCTTTTCCATCATTTCATGCCATACAATAGTTAAAATCTCGTTTGGGATGAAACCATTGAAATACAAAATAATTTTCAGTGGAACTCCATGTTTGGGATATACAGTGAACCCCCGGTTATCACGGTTAATGGGGACCGAGACTACCCGCGAAAACTGAAATTCCGCGAAGTAGCGGCGCACCTTCAAAAATGCTTAAAAAAAAAAAAATATATATATATATATATATATATATATATATATATATATACGGGTAGAGAGAGAGAGAGAGTAAAATTCATGTTATAACAAAAAAAGAACAAATTATTATTAAAATTTATTTTTTTTATTCCCCAGCCATTATTTTTGTATTTATTCAATTACTTCTTTTTGTATTTATTTAATTACTTCGACTTTTACCTGCTGGTACGCCGTCCGGTGTGCCCTGTGAATGTTATGATCCTCCAGCAGAGCTGGAGGATTGAGCAGGACTCTCCAAACGCAGGCACGGGAAAAAGGTGGTGATACAAAGATATTTATTATAATCACAATATAGTCAGTATCCAATTACAATCTAGGACTATGAGGGTCTATCGGCTATAATATATATAATACAAATCTATCGGCGGAAAGAACGTAAAGCGCTGGTGGAACACTCGCACCAGGAAAAGGGAATAACTATAGAACGAAAAACGCTTGCAAAAGGCAAGGAATGACTAACGAAGATTGCTTACCACGGAAGGATAAGAGGAGACCAATCATCGACAGAAAAAGAGAACAGAAAACGAGCCGAGCTGTAGCTGATAACGAAATGAAAGAAAAACGCGACAAGAAACACTTGAACAAGATAACGATCGAAGTACGGCAGCATGAGCAAGTAGGATAACAATCCGACGCCAGGTAGTCAGTGTCGTGGATTATACAGTGAGTGGATGGCCGAGTGGTCTAAGGCGCCGCGTTCAGGACCCAGTCTCCCCAGGAGGCCTGGGTTCGAATCTCGAATTTCCCCATTGTGGGACTAATAAAGGCATTATTATTACATTATTATAATCAGCGCGTCTCGCAGCAGCTGACGGCATGGCGCGAGACGATCGCTGGAGGAACGCCCACACAGCTGAAAAAACAAAAACACATGCGGCATGACAGGCACGGATCATGACAGTGAAGTGAAAGGTGGCATTCTTCATTTATTTATTTATTCATTCATAACTGACAGCCTCGCGGTCCGCTCGTGCCCGGGCGGAAGAGGTGCTCCTCTTCGGCTTAATTGTCACACACGCCGGACCTGCTACCCCGAAGCGTGTCTCCGTTCGGTTGAACTCGGTTTCATTTCGCCCCGCTCGTGCCCCGGGCGGAAGGTGCTCCTATTCGGCTTAACTGTGACACACGCCCGCCCTCCTCCCCCGGAGCTTCCATTCGGTTAAACTTAGGGGCCGCTTGACACCGCCCGTGCCCGGGGAAGGTGCTCCTATTCGGCGCAACTGTCACGCACGCCGGCCGGCCTCCTCCGGAGCTCTCGTACGGTCCCGAACGGAGCGAAATGTCGCCCCGCTCGTGCCCGGGCGGGAGGTGCTCCTCTTCGGCTTAACTGCCACGCATGCCGGCCGGCCTCCTCCGGAGCTCTGGTACGTTCCGAACCGCGCGAAACGTCGCCCCAAATCGTGCCCGGGGGAACGTGCTCTTCTTCGTCCACTCTCCTCTTCGCCCATGCTCTTCTTCGGCGCACGCCGGCCGTCTAACCGCTCCAGCGCCCCGTCGTGCCGCTCGGCGAAACTACAATGCCCCAGAATATTTTTTAGACCCGCGAAGCACTGAACCCGCGAAAGGTGAACCGCGAAGTAGCGGGGGTTCACTGTAGATGAAATCCTTACAGCGTGAAATGGTTCTTTGTTGAACCTCTCATATGGGGTCCTGAGTAAAAGCGTTCACAGATGGTTCTGGGTTCAACCCTTTATGTTGGGTTCTAGAATGAACCTTCTGGAAAAATATTAAGTGAAACATTTATAAAGGGTTCATTGGGTGCACTTATGGGGTGTTATGGCTCAGTGGTAGAGTGATCATCTCCCAACCCAGAGGTTGGGATTCAATCCCCAGCTGTTGTGACCATGATGAAGTGTTCTTGAGCAAAATACTCAACCCACAGTTGCTTCTGATGCTCCGTCATCAGTAGGGAAAAGTGGTAACAGTGTGAAGTGCTTTAAGTACATTAGGTAGAAAAAGCGCTATACAAGTGACAGCCAATTAGCACTAACAAGCCGAAGAACCGTATATGCAGAGCTGGGGAGATGACCCATTTTTTCCTGTCAGTCTCCTGCCTCCGGCCGGGACCTAAGTACCATTTTGGCCTCGTCCATCCAGCCTTATTTATAAAAATTGTCCGCCCCCAAAATCTGATAAAAATTCTCATTTTCTGCCATGTAGTCATGCCCTCCTGATGGCTAAAACCGCTTTTCTCTTATTAAATGTGGTCAGATTGTCGAGCTGCATAAGTAAGGCCTCTCGCAGTGTATCATTGCTGCTGAGGTTGGACAAGGTAAGTTGGTCATTGTAATTTTTTTGAAAGATCCTGAACATCCATCCATCATCTGTACCGCTTCTCCTCACTAGGGTCGCGGGGGGTGCTGGAGCCTATCCCAGCTATCTTTGGGCAGTAGGCAGGGGACACCCTGAACTGGTTGCCAGCCAATTGCAGGGCACACAGAGACGAACAACCATCCGCACTCACACTCATACCTAGGGGCAATTTACAGTGTTCAATCGGCCTGCTGGAGCCTATTCCACCCTATAATCAGACAATAGGTGGGGTATACCCTGAATTGCTTGACAACCAATTGCAGGGCACACATAGATGAACAACCACCTCGTTTTCACTCATACCTAGGGGCATTTAAGAGTGTCCAATCAACCTTCCATGCATGTTTTTGGAATGTGGGAGGAAACCGGAGTACCCGGAGGAAACCCACGCAGGCACGGGGAGAACATGCAAACTCCACACAGGATGGCCGGAGCTGGGATTGAACCCACGCCCGATGCTGTCTCTCACTGTGAGGCCATCGTGCTAACCAGTCGGCCACCGTGCCGCATCCTGAACATTATGAATAAAAAAAACTCAAGTGTTAAACCAATAAAAATTATACCTGAATTGAGCCACAGGATCTGATTGACTCATTGGCTCCAGCACACCCGCGACTCTAATGAGGAGAAGCAATTTGAAAAATGGATGGATGGATAGTCGAAAAATGACTGAAAACTTTGAATGTGCGACTGCCGTTAATATGGACGTTTGTCCTGAAAGGACTGGTCACAAAGAGTAGACAAGACGGAGGAGAAGGAAAATACAAGCCCAGCACTGATGATTAGTTTGCTTCAGTTGTTTTACCCATGGTTAAAAAAATAACCATTTTGGTCAGATTACATGGCCTTTGAAGTTTTCATGTACCAGCCCATCAAAAACACGGGCGGCTAGACTGAACTTTTTTTCACCGCTCGGTACCCTTACCTGTTTGTGTGTGCGTGTGTATATTTGTGCATGTGTCATGTGAGTTTGCAGTGTGTGTTTTGTGGTCACATAAGAGAAACGTTAAGGGTGGGGATCCATTCTCATAAATTGTCATTGCGGTTTCCAGCGCTGATAGCACGATTTTTTTTTGAAGACCTTTTAATTTCTTTTATTTCTATCAAAGAGGGCAACATTTGGTCTTTTGGATTGCTCTTCTGGTAAACTCGCTGTTTAGAAATAATTGTATTGAACAGACACCCGTGAGTGCATCTTAATATCAACACATTGTCAGTTTTTATTATGGATCTGAGCTACTCAGAAGGATTTACGGTATAAATAGCTAATAAAAATCTTGTCTTTACACTGTAATTTTAGGCGGATCATGGGATGTGCTCTCTGTGTTTGCCACATCTTAGGATACGATGTGCCTGCAGTGGCGGAAGCTTGCTGGTCCAAAATCACGTGGCGGAATGACGACATGTGCTGCAAACCCATATAATTACAGTGTGGCTTAGAATGGGCAGCTGGCTTTGTGATTTTCCAAACTACTATGACCTCTTTGAAAATGATCCTGCAAATTGAAGGTACATTTATTGCAATCATGAAATAATTTCAATTTTGATCTGACATCTGCTCTCAGTACAGCTGGGATTGAAATACGGTAAATTACTTTTTTTAATGTTTATATTTCCAGATGTTTGTCACCTCTTTCCCATCAGTATCTAAGTAAGATTCTATGGACTAAACATCACAACACTTAAATTTGTCTGATTTCGAGGGTGACACGGGAATGTATTTTCACTCCCGTCCCATCCCACTCCCACAGAAACAAATCCTGTCCCTGGCCATATTAAAAAATAAAAATAAATAAAATAAAAATCACGTCTCGTCCCCTTCAGAATGCCCCCATTCCCGTACTGCTGCTATTTTTATGCAAACAAAAGATAGAGAAAAAAATAAAAATTACATCGCATTTTTGTTGAGAAGGAACAGCAGCTCAACTCTGAGCCCCTCCCGGATGACGGAGCTTCACATCTTATCGCCAAGGGAGAGCCCGGACACCCAGCGGAAGAACGTCCTTTCAGCCACTTGTCTCTTTCGGTCATCACCCACAGCTTGACATCCTCTAACTTCAAATTTTGTGAAAAAGACTCAGGCCTGCTCTCGCCTCCAGTGTCCCCAACAAGGACCTATCGTCAGGCTTCTGGCAAGCACACCAGACTAACTTTGATTACTGTGAGGGTTGTCATAATCTGTCTTGGATTTGGTTTGATTTAGAATTAAGTTTATTGAATTATTAGTGTTCCCTGTGTAGGTTATTGTGTCCACCTGTGCTCAACGACCCGATCGCTTGTGTGACCCAATCAGCTCCTTCCAAACGTGTGTGTCTTGTCCAGGTGTTCCTCATTGTGATGTCAAGTGGTTGTATTTAGTTCCCATCTGCCCTGTCCTTGTTGATTCAAAGCCCTTTTTTTGGCTTTGTCTCATCTAACTGCTGTGTATTTGCTGCTTAGTCCAAATCAAGCTGTTTTCTTAGTATGCGTTTGTGTTCCCTAACATCTATGGTGGCAGGCTGATGAATCTCAGGCCCCAGTTCCAACCACTCAGCAGCAGCTGGCCCTGTATTGACTCCTCGGCAGCGCCGGGCTCTCGTCCTGGCACCTTGGTAGTAGCAGCAGGCCCTTGTTCCGCAGCCTGGGCAGCTGCAGGCTCCCGACGCTGCTTTGGCGGTGCACATCTTGTGGCAGCCCTCTCCTCCCCTCATATGTGACCTCCTGAATGGCAATTTAAAGACCCGTGTGGTAGCCATTCGAAGTGAGTGCGAATGGATGCCCATCTCCTCAATAAGTACTGTGACTAGCAACAAGCTCCGTGTGTAGTCCACCTTTCGCCCAAAGTCATCTGGAATGAACTCCAGCACCTGTGACCCTGAAAAGGAGAAGTGGTCACGACCCGCTACTCCATTTCTTTCCAAATTATTATGCAAATTCGATTTAAGAGTAAAAAAACTTTTTTTTCCCATCAAACTCATGGGTGAATTTGTGTCTCAAGCTTCTGTAGATCATTGACATAAATCTCAGACACCCATGATAAATAATATCTCAGGCGAGCCCTTTATGAAATGTGCTCTCATGAAAACTGTGCTCTCTGCTGCTGAAAAGCGTAAGATAATACACTACCTTGCTCAGGGTGTGAAAACATGGAATATCACCCCCCCCCCCCCAAAAAAAAAACATATGCGTGATCATCGAACTGTAAATAAATCTGTTGTTAATTCAGACCACAGGCAAATTTGTGCAGATAAAGGTTTCGTGCGGACAAGTTCATTAGATCAAGAGAGAAGTTGCTAAAAGGCCATTGCAAAGTAGTAAAGTGGTATTTGAAGCCGCTGATGCCTTTGGAGTCTCACAAACCTCATGGTGTGGGATATTCAAGTATTTTGCAAGTGCTCTTAAAGCGCGATATTCAGCCACCCCTAAATGATAAACGGTTGAAATACATGAACACTCATTTTCAAACAGTTTTGTTTACCTCTGAGTGCCATGCAACTCTTGATGGCCCAGATGAGTTGAGCAGTGGATGGTTAGTGAATGGCCACAATGTACCAAGTAGGTGGGGGTGTTGTGTTTTGGGCTGGAAAGATGGGGGAGAGTGCTGGTTTGTCCCTCTTGGGGCCCTGGAGGTGTGAACAGAACCTCTGTAAAGTATGTATAGTTTCTTACTAATCACTTTCTTCCATGGTACAAAAAGAAGAACCGTACCTTCCGCCAAAAAAAAAAAAAAATCATCTTCATGCATGACAATGCTGCATCTTATTTTGCAAAGAACACCACTGTGTCACTGGCCGCTGTGGAGAGAGTGAAGAGAAACTGATGGTGTGGTTTTCTCCAGATCTCAACCCTATTGAGAACATCGGTAGTATCATCAAGCAAAAGATCTATGAGCGTGGGAGATAATTCATATCGAAGCAGGAGCACTGGGAAGCTATTCTAACATCCTGCAAATCAATTAAACCTGACACTGTCGAAGAGCTCACAAGTTCAATGAATGCAAGCTGATTAAAGTGATATCAAGCAAGAGATCTTTTATTAACATGCAACTAGTCCTGTTTATTCAAAAGTTATTACAATCAAAAATCTTTTATTTTATCTGGTCTTAATGCAACAAATTCAACATCTGACCTGTTTGGGATCTTTACAGCCAATAAAATGTCTTGAAATGCTGTTGTGCTTAATAATTTGGAACAATGGACTTTGAGTTATTTATTGTAAAAATTCTGTTATCATTTTGTGATTTGTTAAATGAAATTTGAAATAAACTCACAGGGCTGATGACTTGAAAAATGACTGATATCTGCATGAATTATTCATGAAATTTGAGTAAACTGTATTTTTGCATAGTAATTTGGAACACAGTGTATATCTCCAGCGTGCCATTGCAACTGAGGATGAATTAAGTTTATGAAAGATCTTCGCCATTATAGACCAAAAAAGTCCAGTGGTAGACCCAAAACAATTACACCTGCACTAAGCCAGAGGATCTGATTGGCAGTCCGTCAAAAGGCCTTATTAGTACCGACTGCAGCACAATAAACATCCGCGATAATGGTTTCAAAAACAAGAAACAAATCCAAAGACCTCGTCTCCTTCAATGCCACAAAACTGCCTGTTCAGACTTTGCCAGGGAGCATCAAACACGGGCCATTAAAAGGTGGGAAGTCGGGACCCAAAGTTGTCCTCTCTGATGACGACAAATGTAACTTTGACGGTCCAGATGGCTTCCAACGTTACTGGCTTGACAAAGAGATCCCACCAGAGATGTTTTCTACCTGGCACAGTGGAGGGCGATCCAGTGCAACACTCTAGCTTCAGGTGGTGCAAGGTCATCAAACGGTGGCTGGTTAGGTGCAGATGTTGTAGCGAGCATCCCTCATGACTGAGGGCCCGCGTCTGTGTGGTAACAGCTGGCTTTTTGAACAGAGCAACGCTGCTGCAGTACGCAATGCTCGCTTGACGGATGACTTTCATAAGGGGAATAACATTTTGTTGGATCATCCTGGATGTTCCCCTGATTTAAATCCCATAGAGATCATTTGGGGATGGATGGCAAGGGAAGTTTACAAAAACGGCCATCATTTCCACACTGTTGATGCCTTTCGTGAAAGAGATGTTCCCATTAACTTCCTGGAAACACTCGCATCAATTATGCCCAAACGAATTTTTGAAATGGTTCACAACGAAGGGGGAGCTACTCATTACTGAGTCCTAATGACAAAATGTTTTGTTCTGGTTTGCAGAGTTTTTTTGGTCTTAACTTTTGATCAGATGATAAACAGTCTATTTCAGCTTGATTGTTGTTTTGAATAATAATAATAATATTTAGATTGAATTTTTTTTTAGGAGTGCTTTTTGTCACACATCCCCTTCTTCCTTTTTCGTATTGTAGCTCTACTTAAAAACGTCATTAAGATCCACATGTGCGAAAGGTAAATTCTAGCTATTTTTCAACTGGTATATATATATATATATATATATATATATATATATATATATATATATATACACATATATATACATACATATATATATATACATATATATATAAATTGAATACCTGATTATTTGATTCAATATTTCAGCAGGATATTCAAATAGTAAAATATTCAATAGCTTCAGCCCTACTCTGCTTGACCTTCAATTAATTCAACTAGAAAATTGCTATAATCTATCAGCAAATGCTCCACCTATTCCGCAGTCATCTATGTTATATTTGGGCTTTTATCCACATTAGCAAAACCATATGTGCTGCTGAAGGATTCAAAGACTTGTGGAACACAGAGCACCTTTTATGAAACCTTAAATAATGTTCCAGCGTTTGCTCTCTTACCACAGTATCAAGCTGATGTGGCTTTTAAATATCCAAATTATAACCTCTCGTTCTCTGCTGTGTTATTATGGTTATATATTAAAGTAGAGCAGTCACAAGGTGCATTTGGGAAACGAAGAGAGCTGCATCAAGTTAGATGAGTCAAACAACTGATGAAGACATGTAATCTGTCCCATATTTTTTTTTCCTTCTTTTTTTTGCTCTGTTTTTTTTTATGTTAAATTACTCACAAACCTTTGCGCAGAGATGGTCACTTTTTTACCGGGATGTCCTCTGTCTGTGACCTGGGCCCTCTTCCATCATCATCCCCCTGTCCTTCTTGATAAATTAATCGTTCTGCCTCCCCCGTCCGTCCATCCTTGTCCTTTTAAAATGCTTCCTCCATAATTCATAAACTTTGTTTACAACTCATTACCTGGCTAATTTCCAACTCACATTCACTTACCATAATTTCCGGGCTTCATGTACATAACACACCTGATTAAAAGCTACAATAGCTAAACATTGGAATGAAAACTTATCTGTACAAACATTAGCCACTTCGGACTAATATTACATATCATCTCCGTGTTTTTGCTGATTTCCTATCTTGCCCTCTCTCACTTGCTCTCTTACACTCAAATTAAAGTAAGATATTTTTATATTGTTTTTCAAGCGTCAAAAGTCTGTATTAGACCTAGACATAACCAACCCCTTTCATTGAGTCTAATAGCTAAAGCAATCAAACCATGTTCCGTCCTGAAATACAGATATATAAATCTTTCCATCAAATTCATGGCATGTTGCAAATGTATCTCCCTCAATCTTTCTTCTTTCATTATAAATCCAAGCACAGTATTAATTCTAAATTGCTAGGGTTGTGTGGTCAATGTACTGCTGCTTGCAGCTGTAACTTCTCTTTATAGAACATGGATTATTTCATAACCTGAGGTCAACAGTCCACCATATGGTTGAGTGTCTCTCTGAGGTCTAGCTGGTGGAGGAGACAGCAATTAAACATACCTTCACCCCATGGGCACAAACAGAGCCTGCAAATACAGGCCCACGCCAACCTGCGCTCTCTTTTCGCCGAATGAGGCCAAATTTGCTTACTGTCAAGATGGTGTATTGACTTTATTCATAGAACCAAGGTGACCTACTGTAACCATCTGTTCTATTTTATATTTGTTACAGTATAACAAATCAGGTCAGGCAGGAAGTGCAGTGCGACAATAAAACATTCAATACCACTAGCTTACACTAGACCAGCGGTCGGCAACCTTTGACACCGAAAGAGCCATTTGAACCCGATTTCCACGGAAAAGAAAACACTGGGAGCCGCACATCTAAAATGAAGAAAAAAAAAATTCTACTACTTTACCGCAGCATGTTTCTTATGAAATCCACGTGCTACAGAGAAAATTACATTTTATTCATTTAATGAACACATTTTGAATTCTTGAAAAATAATAACAATGAATGTCTCTTTCAAATAAATTAAAAAGCTGAATTTAAATTGTCCATGTAGCAAACGAAAGCAGAAAAATGCCATGAGGCGTCATCCTTATATCCATTTATCTTATCTAAAATGAAGATAACACTGTATATATTGCTTTTTCTTACCTTTACACTTTGTATAAACAACTATAGTGTGGTTATGTCTTATGAAGTGCTACGGAGAAAATTATGTGACGTCTATTTTGAGCGACGAAAAAATTGTCAGGACCGCTTCCCAGCCTGAAGCGGTGTAAGGTGGACCCTTAAGCGCAGACTCAGGAGGTAGGATTGACAGGGCGTTTATTGAAGGCCGACAAGCAACACACAATAATCACTATAGGATCAATATTTATAAATTTACTAAACGGAAAACGCTGGGTGACCGGGTCACTCCAGGAAATAAATAAGGAAAGAACAGAAATCGCTTGCAACGCAAGGAACCAAAAAACAATGCTCACCACAAAAAGGGTGAAGACAAGACCAATTGCAACGAGAAAACTTAAAGCGAGCCGTAAAGTAGCTGTGAGCAAACCAAGGACAAAATACGCAAATGACAAAAACGAGAACAAATCACGAGGAGAACAAACTATGAACAAGACCATGAGCAAGCGCATGAGCAACGCTTAAATAGTCCGTAATCAGAGTCACAATGAGGCGCAGCTGTGGCGATCGGGCGCGCGTCCGGCTCGTGGCCGCTTCCGGGAGCGGAGCCGCCGGGCCACGCCCACTCGCTGGGAGCGCAACAGACGGATCGTGACAAAAATAATATCAAATAATTTAATTAATATTTTAATATTTCAAGATCACAATAATCTTCAAATTTAGAACTAAAAGAATATAAAAACTAACACAAATAAAACACACTTCAATTAAATAAAAAAAAAAAAAATTGTAATTTATTTTCCCAAGCCAATCAGAGCCGCATTATGAGGATGAAAGAGCCGCATGAGGCTCCGGAGCCGCGGGTTGCCGACTGCTGCACTAGACTTTATACGGATCTGATTGACTGGAAATCAGTCAATATTTTGCATTTTATGCAAAATCGCTAATCGGGCACTAGTGCTCTTGGAATGTCCTACCTGCGGTTAATAGAAGCGCCGCCTCAGTAGAAATGTTTAAAACTGTCATGACCCGTGTCGGGCAGGTCTGTCATGATCCGCGTCGGGCATGACAGCCTTTTGTTATTGTTTTCGTCACCTCCCTGCCATGTGTCTTTTGTTATTGTTTTCGTCACCTCCCTGCCATGTGCTTTGTGTTATTGTTTTCGTTCTCACCAGCCACGCACCTGTTCCCAGTTCACGATCACACACCTGCTCCCCATCTGTTCCCCTGATTACCGGACTACTTATACCTTCCATGCCCTCAACCCAGTGTCGGGTCATTATCCCGTTTGGCTCATGTCTCGCTCTGCCTCCCGATCGCCTGACACTTTGTGCTCTCGTGCCTGCCTGACTCCTGCTTGCTCTGTTTCCCCGACTAGCCGACCTGAACCCGTCCGGACCCGCTCAGCCCGCCATCGCCTCCGAGATCCTGCCCGGCAATCATCCCGCCAGCGCTCCCCGCTCCGCCGTGCCTCCCGCTACCTCGCCAGCCCGGCGTCGCCTCCCGGCACTTCCTGCTTCGCCGCACTCTCGTCCGCGCCGCCCGGCGCCTTCCGCTCTGACGCACGACCATCTGCCGCCTCCGGTGACCGCCATTCCGACACCAGCACGTCGGCGTCGCTCGACGCGATCCACTCCGACGACCGCCTAACGTTGGACTCTCATCCGCTCGCTTCCCCCCTCCGCTCCTCAATAAATCCTGTTCTCCCCTTACCTGTCGCTCTTGGGTCCTCCTTCCTTCCCACACGGTTCAGTGAACCGTGACAAGGTCAGTGTTTTGTTATTGTTTTCGTCACCTCCCTGCCATGTGCCCTTTGTTTATGTTTGTCAGCTGAGTAGGGGCGTTTCCCCTCAGCACTCCGTCTCCACCAGCCACGCACCTGTTCCCCATTAGCCGCGCACACCTGACTCCCATCTGCTCCCCTAATAATGGACTATTTAAGCACCCCTTGCCGACAGCTCAGCGTCGGAACATTTCTCCTGCTACTCCCTTTACGGACTGTCACGGCCACTTTCATTCTCGCTCTCGCTCATGCCCACGCTCATACCCACGCTCATGCCCACGCTCATGCCCACGATCCCTAGTGTTTGTCACGGTCCTTGTTATTTGTCATTTTTGTTCTGTTTAGTCACGTTTAGTTTGTCTCTGTTATTTTGCACCCTGCCACGTTTGTTTGTCCACGCCACGTTGTTTGTCCTCGTCTGATTAATTTAATAAATTCCCTTTAGTTTACCCTTTGCCCTGCTTCCTCGCATTCTGGGTCCACCTCCTCCTCGCCCACCGGCGAGCACACCTGACAAAAACAGGACTAAAGACTTATATTTTTATATACTTGTGCATTTAGTTGAACTAGCTGTTGGCCTCTTTATTGCTGCTTTTATTCTTTTTCTGCCCCCAGATCCCCGGCCTGGGAATTATGTGATGGCGACTGATTTGGAAGTCGCTGTTTCGATTAAAAAACAACTGACCGGTACAAGATTGGAGGCTGACCACATCCTCGTAGGCGCTGCTATGGAGATTACTGCATCGATCAATTGGGGAGGACCCTCGCCATTTAAGTCGCGCTCCATTTGATTCACTTTCCCATTATTTCAACTGACGTTGTACAGCAGCATAATATGTGTTAAATGCTGCCCACTTGGCATCCATTTTGAGAAAAAAACCTATGATGCCAAAGTGTGTGTGAGTTAAACATCTCTCACAACTCTGTGGCCCTATGAAACCTCTTCAAGGCCACGTCACAGGGTGGGCCAAGAATCACGCCAGGCACCACTGGAGCCTCTAGCACTGCTATACTATATCCTGATTGGGCAGCTTGGACTACAATAGCCAAATTTGGGACCATGCTTGGACTGACCAAGTTCCACCACTAGTTCCAGTCACTTTGCAGCACCTGTTAGGGTGATTCACATCTTTGCCAGCCCTTGCCACAGTTCCTGCAAGCATAGCAAAGGTAGGCTCCACCTGAGGGGTTGTGACCACCCCACATGTATCAGTCCCCCACAATGTTTGTCATCTCAATCCGGGGAAGGGCCCTGGAAGTCACCAAAGACGACTGCAGTCCAGACATAAAATCAGGCAGGTCCTATCTGTCCTATGGCGTCATGAATCCCTGTCAAACACAGAAGCAGCTGGAACCTGAGCATTGCAGACCAGCTGTGCACAAGATGGTGCACCAACCTATCAAAGGGGTGCAAGGGTTCAAGCTCTGAAGCTTGTGATGAGCCATCCCCAAAATCAAAAGACAGCTGAGTCTCCTCATCCAACAGGGGACAGAAAGAACATCCGGGTCTTTCTCCAAACCCCAACAGTCTTCACGCAATGCAGCCCTAAAGGGCGCTGGGGATGAATGAGCTCCCGCATAACCCATCTACTGCAAATAGGGTGCACTATAGGGCACTGCGTGATGTCATTTTACAAAGAAAATTTCAAAGAACAAGTCATAAATAATGATTAAATTAAATGAACACAGGTGAACTGGCCTGGTCTTGTCCGGTGTTTATCAGAATGCTCGAGTCTGCCCTGTCCGAGACAAGACTAAGTAAAAATGTCTTAGATTAAAAAATGAGATATAGAACCTTCAAAAGTGGTCCACTCTGATCTAGAGAACTACAATACCAGTGAGTACACGCTTATAACTGATGAAGCAGAGTTGTGATCATTTGTCTCCTGAAACAGGTCACTCTCAGAAAGAAAGTAACCGTACGGTGGCATCTTGACCGAATATGAAAAAGAAACACAAAGAGCACAGACACGCGGAACAGTTGCATGTTCCTTCTTAGCCAGTCCGCTTTAATGGAGTTCTCAGGGTTTTGTCACTCATTGCTAATTAGTTATATACAATTCTAACTCACTCTAATTGTTAATATATTGCTGACAGGTGTGTCAAATACATGCTTCTAGTCATGACACTGCTGCCAAAGTCATTAAATACATTTGTGGCTTGATTTATTCTGGCTGATAGAGTACCACTCATGCTGCTATTGCAGCGATGCAAGACGGTAGCTGAGGCCAAGTGTCAAACCAGTATTATAAGTCAAGGTGGGTTGATTTATAATCAAGGATGCACATAAGAAATGTGGGTGTAGTTCTGAGATAAACATTAGAGTTTGTTGAGTGGTTCTTATTTTTTTCCCCCTGATGGACCGACCTCATGGATGAATGTAAAGATTTACAGCACATCCAGGCAAAGTAGGGCCCGTGGGCCTATATCCAGCCTGTCCGCAATCTGCAGCCTTTAGGAGGTCAAACTAAAACGTCAAGTATGGGCTGCTTTTATTTTTGATGCACATGTGTCAACAGTACAAATGAACAACTTTGAATAAATTATTGTTTTAATCAGTGACTTCTTTGACCATTTATTAAATAGTGTTTAATGTTGATATGTGGAGATACGTCATTTTTATGTGATTAATTCGAAGTTTTCAATTTTAATTTTCTAATTACTACAAGCTATAGGAAGGCAACACACTAGATAAATTACAATTTTATGCTTTATTTAAAAAAAACAAAAAACAAAACAACACAAAAAAAACATAAAATCCATGTGTAAGAAAATTGAGTTAGCATGTTGGTGTGACCTTCAGCAACCGTTTCAGTTTTTCCGCCTGGCAGCTTAATTGCCCATCTACGACTTGTAATATGAGACTGTGTGAGCCCGCTGGCTGATTTAGCACAAATAAGGGCAGCGGTCCGGTGACCAATCTTTTTTTTTTTTTTTGCACCAAAGACTATAGTGTTCATGGAAGGTGATGCTTTATTTGTCTGTTATTCGGAAGTTGACCATTGGAAGAAATTGTTGTGGCTGCACAGACGTGTGGTTGCATGTGCTTGAAACGCATGGGAACCATCAAATATGGCACACACATGACTTGTTTCAATCTGCACTTGCGGTCCGCTTATGTGTACCACTGTTTATAATACTGGTTTGAAATATTGTGGGTTTGTGCTCCAAGTCTAACTTAATTCTTGTTCTGTGGAAAAACTTTACAAGATACTGAACCATCAGTTGCTCCTGAAGCTCCATCATTAATAGATCAATTAAAGTCCTTTTGCACCACATTCACCCAGTAATTGGTACATTTCTTACCAAAAGTCCTCTGAAAGGTGCATTCATTATTAGAAAAATACCTGGCACACTTCACAGTGGTGGAAATAAACACCCCAGCTACGATGTGAGGAAATACTGTTAGTAACCTTGTGAAAATATTTTAACATAAGTATAGCCAGAGAAGAAAAAAAGTAGTGTAATAGAAACAGACAAGTAGTCCACAGGTTGTATTAAGGCAATGTTGTTTTGGTTGCTAATCAGTGACAATGAGAGCGTAGTTGGTTGTTATTTTTTAGTCTCGAAATATGCTCTAGGCTGTGACTGATCGGCTGCCAGTCCAGGGTGTAGTCTACCTTGCAACAAAGTCAACTGGGACAGGTTCCAGCTCCCAGCGACCCTGAACAGGCAAAACAGACTAGAAATATGCGATGATGGAAATTGTGCGGATTAAAAAAAAATGGGCTGATGTCCCATTGTAGGTGTACCGGAAACATTTAATTACTCAATATAAGAGCTTTATCACAAAATGTGCCTTAAACAGACCTATATAGTTAGGTCTAATGCTGTCAGAGGAGAATCACATGAACAAGTTTGTTGGTTGCAGCAGTGTATAACTGCACTATATTATATTGATGGGTCTTTTGAATATTTCTGTACTCATTATATAAACCCTTATCATCAAGGGATAGCTGGATACTATCCCAGCTGTCTTTGGTTAAGAGGCAGCGTGCTACCTGGACTGGTCGTGAGGGCAACTGTCTAATATTTCTGTCCAACTCTCAAGCTCCGTCAGTGGACGGCACTGACAAAGCTGTCTTCTTTTGTCCACATCTTTCCGCCAATTGGGGGAAAACCCTGGTGTCCTCAGTAACAGACTATCACATAAGAATCCGATATGGACGATGAATTCGGTCAACCCCATCTTACTTGGCTAAGGATGACTCATCGAACATGTTGCCCTCACACAAACTACTACCACATGCAAGCAGACACACAAGTGCTTATTAAAAGCCTTTAGTGTCATCCTCCTCCCAGTCACCACACATTTCCCACTCTCTACTCTGCTAACCACTGCCCACCCCCAGCGATGTGCCAGATGCGCTCTGTGGTTCGTCAGGTTAGTGCCAGACTCGGGACGACAAATTAGAAGCATCCAGTTTGAGGTTTTACTGTGGAAAGTGGAGCTTTATTAAATGCAACATGTGTAGTTATGGAAAAAGACAAATGGTGAGAGTCCTTAACGAAATCTGAAGCTTCCATCTTTGTGCATCCTAAAGTTCCACCTTTTAGTTCACTACATGCTGTTTTAATGTTGACTGACCACACACAATATGTTGTGTTCGTTGTTTGAGTAAATTTTACAATCGTATGTTGTTTTTTTTAAATCGAACACAGTACATGATCTATGTTTATTTAGGACACCTAAGATTTGTAAAGGGCAGGGTATGACGGACTGAAATTGAACCACAAATAATATTAATTGCGCCAAAAGTCCTGCACGCATCCATCTTATATTTCTACCAGTCCCTACAACGTCTCAACAGGATCATAATTACAAAACTTCAAAAACTGAGCCACAAAAGTGAGCATCAACACCGGACTCACCACACACATGACAGACAACAGGACATGCAATTTTCCACAATGAACAAAGAGAGTCCATGAAAACAGAAAACTAAATACTGCACACACTGACTGACAAGACAACGAGGTCCACCTGAATGAGACGTGAGTGGTTGGAGAGAGCTGATTGGTCGACACAAGAGGCAGTGCTTTCAAGCAGACAAGCAAAACTTGAGCAAGAAACACGAAATGACAGGACTCCAAATAACATGAAACAAAACCAAACCCAGCCATCCACAGGAAGTGGATTTGGGGTGTGAGGTTTGGCTGCAAAATAAACCCCTCGTCCTCCATTCAAATTGCGGGTCGTGGAGTTTTTTTATGTAGAATTATGATCAATTCAGAGTTTCAATTGATATTAAAGTTTGGATAGTGTTTGGAGAGTTTTAGATATATTGAGAAATACCTTGAAAATCATAGAGACTGAGTGAGGAGAGGAGGATCAAACTATCTAGGTAGAGGCGGATTTCCCCTGCGTGGGAACATTTTGATGATTTCAGCTCCATTAGGTTTTCTTATCAAGTGCTGTATTTTTCACTGTTTCCTGTTGTATTCCTTGTTTAGGATTTTGTTTTCCAAGGAATAGGAGTACACTTGCAATACCTCACTGACAGTAAGGCATTACTGTGCCGTGCATGAGAATAAGGAGGAAACTGGAGCTTTACCCGGCAGCAAATCATTTCAGTATTATAAAAAACACAATTTTCTGAATGTTGGCTTCTGTTTATTGTGCCAATAAAGACAGTAACATATTCTGTAAATGTTCTCTTTTAACAAACCACCTGAAAAGAAGCCCTGGATAGAGCCCTCATCGCCATGATAGTGAATCCCTTAAGCCAGGGATCTTCCATCCTATTCCTCAAGGGCCGTGTCCTGCTTGTTTTCCATCTCTCCCTGGTGCAACTCACCTAAACAATCGTTATCTAGCTTTTGCAGAGCTTGTTGATTATATGATTTGAATCAGATGTGTTGCAGCAGTGGGATATGGAAAACCTGCAGTACTTCAAGGAACAGGATTGAGGACCCCTGCAGAACATCAGTGTCCAAACCCGATCCAAATTATATTCTCCCTACAAAGCAGGTATGTATGCGCACATAAAACAAATCTTGGTAATCAGCGCTATGTATGTTTTCCTCTCGACTCAATAGGCCGTGGTTGAAGGCCAAATATCCATCAGCAGGTTGCTACTTGTGGACATGTGTGGGCTTTCATCAACATGGATGTTGACCTAGTTGTAACATGCCATTTTTGTGAGTGATAAAACCAGCCTCACTTTAGTTGTGCTGGGAGTGTAGACATTCCCAGAACCACACACTTCTGAAAACACAGTACAGCCTGTGTGAAAACCTCATTGATGGGCAAATGTGAGCTCACTAATAAAGTTACGTGTTGCTTTTGCAAAATAGCTGAAGCTTCGGAATATTTGCTTTGCACACTGAATTTGATTGAAAAGAATGTGCTTGACCAGCACTATTGTTCTCTCTGGCATCCAGGCCAAGCAAAGGAAGCTACTGGAGAAGAAGCACCACTGCTAAAGGATGCTATTTCCCTTTATTTCCCCCACTTTTACAATAACATGACGTTTGTGTTGCTACTGCAGTGATTTCTGGGCTACTCACACGCATCCCTTAAAGGAGAAGCTTACACAAGTGCTAATTTTTCTGGGGATAGAAAATGAAAACCACACTGTAAGAAGTGGAGCCCATACAGAGCATCACATGCAGTAAGGCAGTTATTTAATCATGTTTGTTTGAGCTAAGGGTGCCTGAATAAGTAGCGTGAGCGAAGCCCCTACATGACATCCCATCCCTTAATGTCATGAGTTCAACATTGTTATAAGGCGCATTTATTTGCGGTCTCCCTTTTACAATGCCACTGTAGATGATTGATAATTTGGTACTTGGAGACAAAGTCGTGGGCAAGGCAAATAATTCCACCGGATGTTGGCTTGGCAGTCCTTAAATAATGTGATAATAATGATGCATGACAGGTGTGCTGCTGGATGCAACGCCCTCCACTGCTGATGAGACTGATACGTGACTGGTGCACCACTGGAGGCAATCAATGCCTTCTACTCTAGCTTGAAACAGAAAAAAACAACTAGTCTTACTCGTGTTTTTGTGCATGGTGGCATCTTCTGTACCATGCAAATGTGTTTTTTCAACGGCTGGAGAGCTTATGTCGTGAAAGGAAATGCAGTTATACATTTTATAGTCATTCCCAAGAAACATCACAGACAAAGTGATAATACTACTAATTATGGACCACACATTATGTGATCATGATACAGCTGCTGGTGCTTATGCAATAGTATTAGTACCTTAATATCTGGTGCAACACATTCTTAATGAGCCTAAATGAATTACACAAATCATAAGACCAAGGATTGTATAACATCATATGCAACACGGATGAAAAACGCATTTAAAAAACAGAGTTGTTATCACTCTTCCAGGTTCAGAGAGCAATGATTGACAGAAGTAATGAAGATTTATGAAAGCAAAACAAAGGAAACATATTTGAGGGGGGAATAAAACATCCCCATCCGCCTATAACATTACCATCATTCAAAACAAGTTTACTGTAGATGATATTTTTGGACTGCCAGCAAAATCCAAGTCAGATCTCTAAATAATTCATGGTTGGATGGTTTAATTAGTCAAACCACAAGGTGAGTGAGCTCATTGGATGTGGAGGTTTATTATTGGAGCAAATATGAAAAGTGCTGCTTCAGCACCAGGTTTCCCTCACTGGGCTTTCCAACCACTTGTGTTTGCTCATGCCCGCTGGCTACAGAGTATAAGCTTAGCAGACTGATTTAGATTTTGGGTTTGGCCTGTTTCAAAGTTGGGCCTTGGACCAGCAATGTTAAGATGATCAACATACAGCCGCATACAGTCAGCAGGCCATCAAGTCAGACGTTGTGTTTGCAAATCATCCATTTTTTATTAGCTGGTGGTGGCAATTTCACAGTAGAATTATTATGTATTGACCAAGATGATCAAGTCAATGTTTTCACCAGTAGGGTTTTCAAAGTGTACCCAGGGACGAATGAGGGTTCACTGTATTTTATGTTGGGAAGGTTACTTTATCAAAGTAATTTGTTATAGTTACTCAATATTTGCTCAAAAAAGTAATTGAATTAGTGATTTAATTACTTTATGATTAAAGTAACTAGTTAACCATGCAAAATAACGATTTTCACAACTCTAAAAAAATACATCAAATATATATATATTTTTTCCAAGCACTTTTCTGAAGAAATAAGTAAAATGGCCCTGTAATTGCACATAAACAGTATTTATTGCGCTTAAACTGACATTGGGAGGTTTATCCTGTCAATAGAATATCTTTGTAAACAAAACTAATCATTACAACACATGCATACATTTATTTAAAATAAATCAAACTCTCATAAACAGATAACATGTCAAGTCAACAATGTGTACCTTTACAATAACAGTTAAACAATATAAAGTATGTTTACAGTAACTGTAGCAAATGCCATGATAACCTAAGAAAAAATAGTGCGTAGAAAATACACTCAAATATTTACTTCATTTAAAAATGTAAGCAGTTCAAACCCTTGTAGTGGTTTCAAACACTGAACTTGAACTCCTAAATATTAAAGATACCCATCAATATACTCCTTCTATATATAACACTGCAGGAGATTGACAAAATACTGAGGCGGTACAACTCGTTTGGGGTAATGAGATATTAAAGTGATATTCCTTGGGAAAAAGTTCAAGACATTTACATATCTTCAGCTCTGTGCAGCCTGAAACAATTCCTGATTTATTTTGGCGTTGATGATCTATTTAAAAAAATAAATAAAAAATTGGAAAAAGCTAAAAAAACGTAATCCCTACTAAACTGAACATGACCCTTCAACTACACTATGAATAAATACTATTTGGACACTTTTCTAATTACATTATTATTAAAAGGCAAATACTTTTTAATGAATCTCATTTTGCTGCAGGCAAAATATTATATTAATAAGTCCTAATTTTTCGATAATGGTGCCCATTTCTTGGTATTTTAAAAACAACTAAGCCATTATTTCCAGTCGCTTTATCTCTGAGAACATTCTACAGCAATAAAAAGGATTTTGTGTAAAAAATCCTGTATCTTGCGATCCATTAGCATTTGTTTCATTGCCTTTTACTTGTCCTTGTGGGTCTGTGTGTGTGTGTGTGTGTGTGTGTGTATAAAGTTATATATATGAAATGATATTGGACAGTATTTTTTTTTTAATTAATCAAGTCAAATTATTTGACGCATTTACAGACAATGCGATTTCAAGATCATGAACGCTGCGTTTTTTTTGTTTGTTTTTTAAGTCCCCCCCCCCCCACGCTCACGGATCAGTGGCATATTAGAGTAAACAGATCACACGAACCAGCACGGAACTAATTAAAAAAACTGTCACCTCGGAGGTATTTCTGACTACTTGAATGCAAGGCACAAAGATTGCTTGCGCTGCAACAGCATGGACTTCATTTGTACTTTATGTAAATCCGTGCACAGCAGCAAGAACGAGGGAACACAAAGACGAACAACCATCCGCACTCACTAAAACACCAAGGGCTAACTCAGGTTGTCCAATCAACCTACCATGCATGTTTTGGAAAGTGGGAGGGAACCGGAGTACCCGGAGAAAACCCACGCAGGCAGGGGAAGAATATGCAAACTTCATTCAGGAGGGCCGGAGCTGGAATCGAACAGTGCACCTCTGAACTGTTAGGCCATCATGTTAACCAGTCTTCCACCGTGCTGTCTGGTTTAAAAATGATTCTGTTTATTGTTATTGTGCTTTTTTTGCCATAAGTATACATTTATGTACAACAGAAATGTACATTAGAACAAAATGTAAAACATGTTTGGTTTTGAAAAATGCATTTTCATATACCGAATTACACAAATCCAAAATTGTACTTGACGGCAAATAGTACAGTGGGTCTTGCCTTACTTGAACCATACTTAACAACTTGAAAATGGACCGCCTACCTCAAAGTGTCTTTCCTCTCCTTATATTTCTGCAAGAATCACTTTTAATGTTTTTATTGGTATCATGGCATTTTCCGTCATGTTCGTAAATGTCACTGTACATTGTGAAGAAAATCGGTCAGAAAAAAAGCAATACTATTATCTCCTAAAATCTTTCGGCCCTAGCGGACGCATGCATGTGTGAATGTAACATGAAAGAAAAGTAGGTTGGCCCTCTAGGTGGTGAATTCAAATGAAAAAAAAAAAGAATACAGATGCAACAATAAACACGAAGGAGGAAGGAATTCCAGTTTAACTGCAGCTATTCAAGTTTAAATTTCCATCTCAAGGCAAAGCATGCGTTTGTTGTATATTTGTAGGTCTAAAATATAGCATATTTTAGAAATAGTTGAAAATGTAATTAAGCTAGATCAAAAATCGTTTGACAGCCCTAAATAATAATAATAATTCATATATATTTTAAAATTCCTCAATTTCATCGTTTTCTGGAGTCATTTTATTCAAGATCACGCCACATCATTTACGAGTGTCACAAATGCGCTGTCTACATGTCGGAAGTTTTATTAACACCACAAATGTCAACTTTATGCTTTACGTTTCAAGTGGGAATAAATTCAAGTCAAATAGCCACGTTTGTTACGCTTCACAACAATGCAGATGTAAAGACAAGCACGACTGGTCTGTTTCAACTTCGCCTGTCCACCCCCACTTTCCCCAGTGCTCACAGTGCACATTTGGAATGACTCATAAATATGTAAAATAAATAAATATATGTTGCTTATGCATTATGTTGAATGTGTTAAACTGTGCAATTTTTTTTTTAAATTTTCTTAATTTCTTAATGAATTAAATACACATTAAATATATTTGAGAAATAGCAGCCTACTGCAATACAAAGCTAGAGACAGGTTTGACTCAGCGTAATAAAGTCTTTTCGTAATGAAGTGATGCCCCAAATAGAAAAGACAATAAGGAAAATATTTATATTCAAGATATAATAATAATAATTACAATTATTATTATTATAAAATTAGTATTATCCTCGTGACGTATCCCTGTTAAAATGGCCAATAAGGCATCAACCTTTGCAGCACTGCCGGGCACCGGTGTTTTGAAGCAGATTTACTTCAGAGAATTTCGAACACGTCCATGTTTTAGAGTATTTTTTTCAGGATTGTTTGTATGTGTGTGGTTGCTGTACACATCATGACATTGGAGAAGAGATAGGACAGTACATCGGGCTATCCCCGCTGTGAGTCTGCCCAGATATAAACGCTTCTTCTAGGTGTAACTTCGCTTTATGAATATCAGAAGCAGTGGGTTGTTAACATTCACAGGGATAACTTTGTAGTAAGAGATGTCACCAAAGTCTGTCATCTGCTGATGTAATAATACAGTTGTCAACCCCACAACGACGCCGTTTAACACATTGGCTGATCTTTTCCTTATTGAAGCCCATCTATTTCTGGTCTTTGACAAGAAAGAACTCAAACATTCAAATCCTGAGTAAAATCCTGGAAAAGGCACTTGCCGCCCACCAGCACGTCCACCCATTAGCTGTTTTAGATTCATTACTTCTGTTTCAGAATCCATTGCAGGACTGACGATCCTCAGTGCTGAGAATTACAAATGAATGTTTACTTAATTTCATCCATTATCTGTACCGCTTCTCCTCACTAAGGTTGCGGGGAGTGCTGGAGCCAATCCCAGCTATCTTCGGCCGGTAGGCGGAGCACACCCTGAACTGGTTGCCATCCAATTGCAAGGCACACAGAGACAAACAACCATTCTCGCTCACACTCATACCTACGGGCAATTTAGAGTGTCCAATCAACCTGCTATGCATGTTTTTGGAATGTGGGAGGAAAATCAAAACCACGACGTCTGTACTGCGAGGACATCGTGGTAACCAGTTGTCCACCGTGCCGCCTTTGTCAAAAGCAATCAAAAATTAAAAAGATAAAATTGTAAAAAAGAAAAAAAACGCTAAGGTCACAGCTTATCAATATAGCACTTCTAAAAATGTAACTAGGGGTAATATTTTTAACGCGTTTTGGTACCCATCCCTATCCAAAATCACAGTCCATGATGTTCAAATAAGCATGACTTTAAATATGTTTTCCCCCAATACATACAACAGAACTTTAATTATATAGTGTATTTTACAATAGCTGGAGCTGTAACAAATCGCTTCGAAATGAGAAGACACATTAAAACACATAAATTTATAGTAGATACCAGAAGAACAGTGACAGTCTCATGTTGAGTCGAAAGTCAAATAAAAATTTGTCTTCAAATGAGTTGTGGTCCCGCTTAAGTGGTCAATAAAAGGTCGTGATTTAGATATGCATTCCAGAAAAAAATTGTAAATCCCCCAATCCTTTCCAGTATAAATACATTAAAGTAAATGTGATTCTGGTGGATATGGCCTTAATTAAGGTGATCCACAGAAAAAAAAAATAAAAATACCTCACAAGTAATTCTGGTTTTCTACAATATGTCACAAGCTGTTTTTAAGATCGGTCTCAGAAAGGGGTACCTACAGGTTAGGTAGTTCTCATGAACTATGACAGAGACACATTTCCGAATTGCTGAATATCAGCCAATGTTCTTCGGTTGAGCGTTCTCTGAACAGATTCCTGTGGTGAAAACAGGCTACACTGTCACAAACTAAGCCATGGGAAGTTTGGGAAATTTATGTGGGAATGTTGTTTCTGAATTATATGGAAAAGAGGAAACTACACTGTCAAGTTAAAGTTCCAGTGGCGTGTTCGTGGCAATCAATGTTTCATCCCAGCCATCACTCACGAGCTTTTCAGTTTGATGCACGGAAACATGACTGCTTGTGCTGTCAAGACATGAGAACTGTTTCCCTGGGGTGCTGTTCTCCAGAAAGGAGGAAGAGTTTTGATGCTCAGTGCGTGTTATTTTCTCTTTCTTATAACTCTTTCTCATCTCTAATTTTACATCAGCTTACTTTGCTTCAAACCTTATAGTTTTATTTAACATGAGTGTTTCAAGCACTCATTGAAGTAGTAAATCGAAGGAAAATGAGTTTTCATAGTAGGAACAACAAAAAGTGGGTTGCATGGTAAAGAACATTTATTCATTAGCACAATTGTTCACCTTTGGATATATTTACCGTATTTTCAGAACCATAAGGCGCACCTAAAATTCCTATATTTTCTCCAAAGAGGACAGGGCGCCTAATAATGCAGTGCGGCTTGTGTGTGCGCTAAGTTCCAAAAAATTGGGAATGTGTGACTTTCATGAGTGCTTCGCCTAACTGACTGGGAGCATTGCCTACTGACGAATTGCTTAGATAGAGAAAAAAACTGAGGTCAGCATGTGGACATGAAAGAGGTTGCGAAAGGCATGACCCCAGTAGGTACTGTACCGCAGCAAAGGAACTCGGAGCTTGCCATCATTCCAAGAATTTGGGCAAAGGAACTCCAACTGTTGAACAACAGTGCAAACAGGGCATTCAAAGTGACATTGCAAGTAACGTGCGTAACCCTAATTGATGACAGTTAGCGAACATAGCTTGATTAGGACGGTGAGTTATGCCACAATTTGTCGGTGATTGTGGATGTTTGGGCTAACCGTTAGCCCCTAATGTTTCTGCTCGCACTGTTTGAGTTTTTGCTAAAGCTGGCATTATTTTTCATCCATTATTTTCAAATTTAGTTAAAGCCAATGGCATCTCGGTAGCAGATACATCAAGATTCACAAGCGCTGCAAAGCGACGTACACAAAACAAATCAGCTTACCTGGCTAACGTAAGCCTACTCCTGCTATAGACTTACACGCAGGGCCAGCCCAGGTCATTTGGGGGGCCTGAGCAAAATAATGCCATTAGTGAAGGGCATTACAGTACTTTTAAGTTAACTGAATCATTAGAATGAACTCATCAAGAAGAATCATTCGTTCAGAGAATTGTTTGCTCCCCCAGCAGGAAATTATCTCACTGATTCCGTGAACACCAATCGAGTGGCAGTATGTTCAGTAAAATCCCTTGTATGTCTGACGCTGGCTGCTTAATGATCGTTTGCGGTGATTGAATGCAATGCGTATTGAGCTCCAATGAAATGAGAAAAGAACAAATCATTCAAGGATAAGATCTTTTCACTCACGTTCACTGAAAAGATTTGTTCTTTTTTAATCAATCGTTCAAGATCAACACAACAATAGGCCATATTTTTTATATTCCATTTGGTCACAGTGTACTGTACAACCCATACACTCAGATTTCACATATTTGTCAGATTATGCTGCACTGGCGATGATAATTAAATTTTCTCATCCCAACTGACTGTCAGTGCTGAACGTACTGTAGATGGTGCCAAACCACATTCTAACATATGAAAAGAAAGAAGTTGAGTTATACCTTTGCTTTTTTTCCCCCTTAAAGCTTGTAAGCAAAGCAAACAAACAAGAAAGTGATAGAAAGAAAAATAAAGGTCTACTGAAAACTAAAACTTTAGTGCTTTAGAACTTTACATTGTGTTGGTACATAGGGACCAAAACAAATGTAGAACTAGAAACTATGATTAAACATACAACTAAAAGCCTCATTCAAATAGAAAGTAAAATCAATGAATGTAAATGGAGTAAACAGTTGGAAATTTAGATAAATAATAAAATGCATATAATACTGTAATAATGAAGCAAAGTACATTTTTAGACTAAGATTCTTCAGTTGAGGTTTTCCGAATTTTATCATCATTGCTCTCTGAGATGCATAGCCATTTATGACATAATTGGAGCATAGTTGAAAATAATTTATGCTACGACTCCGATCCTGCTCCCTTTCAGAATGACTCACTGTCCCATACCGCCCACATTTTGGGGCTCAGCTACCGTTTCTAAAAGGAAAACAAAAACAATGACAGTTGCATTTCACTCTTTTATTGAACAGTTTGTGGCCCCCTCTTTCTTGTGGACTCTCCTAGGCTCCAAGTTCAGCTCCATGTCACGTTCTTATTTTGTCGTTAGTTTACATGTATTTTGTTGCCAAATTACTTTCTTTTGGTCTTTGTCGGTTCATTGTGTTTGCTGTGTTGGTCTCTTTCAGTTATCACATCCCCAAGTCATGTTTGTCATTTTGAGTCTTATCCAGCAATGAGCATTTCAACCAAGGCACACAACCATCCATCTGGACGGATGGCCATTTTTGGGATGGAGGATGAGAAGTTTTTAAAAAAGGACAGACTGAGCAAGGCTGGAGGTGTCCCTTCAACCGGGTCAAGTACCACGTATATAGAATTCAAATATTGGCATTTGGAGTTGAATGCAATCTTGTAATGGTGTTTTGTGTACTGGCACTTTAAGGGAGAGTTCAACTGAGCGCTAGAGAGATATAGAAAGGCAGAAAATGAGAGAAAGCGAGTGAGCAAAAACAGCAATACACGTGGCATGTGAAGAAGCAATTGAGAGCCAAAATAACCATCTAACCATCTCGTTTAATTTGAGCAAAAGAATGAAGTGCAATAATACAGCTATCATTACGGTGCGACGCCGGTCCTAGCTCATCTGTGAATTTGCCTCACGTGACAAGAGTCTGGGGAAGGTTCGTACCCTCTGTAACTACAGTTGCGTTCGGCGTTGTATGGGTGGTAAAATGCGACTCCCGGTGTTTATAATATAGATAATACCGCATTTAATAACGTGGAGACCTATAACACTATTCGCCGGAAGTGGCTAATGTATGTAAAAATCGTTTTTTATAAATGGAGAATTAGGCAGCTAATGAGCTTTAAAAAATGCCTATGAATTATGAAACCACTGCCATTAGCCTCTCGTCAAGCATGGATGTTTTTTTTCCGGGTACGGACTCGTTGAAATGCAAGGACGGAAGCGCTTTAAAATGACACAGGACGATTATTTTATGGAAAAGTACGGAGGGACGATGATGAAAGGGGGCCCAAGCCGTCGACGAATAACGGAGGACAGACCGGCAAAGTAGGTTAAAGTGCCCATCACTGGTATTATCCAAGTCTTTGTTTCTTACGTTGTATCTAATTTTATTGGACTTTAATTTAGTCTTTTATTTCTCCATTTTAGTTATTTTTTTTCCGTTTTAAAATTTCATTACTTTGAGAGCACCTCTGCCCTGCACTTGGGTCATCAAGCACGCAAACCTTTAACACCAGTGAGAAAACGTTTAAAATAGAGACACTGCCACCTCTGGAGAAAAATGAATCAAGCTACCCCAAGCCAAAAATGCCACACAGAAACTCTTGCAGTGGTCATTAATGAGATGAAAGGCACCTGAGTATACAAAATAAGTGAATGGCTGCAATGGAAGGCTTGCAGAGAATCCGCTTTGCATCGGATGGCTGCAATTATTTGCCGCAGACAGTATTTTAGCACAACACTGTGGAGGCTAAAATTTCTCAGCCAGCTGTCAGGAAGGTCCACTGTGGTCCACTGTATTAATGTAAAATGTAGTTACATTTAGTCTGAGAAAACCACAAACAAAACATGCTGATACAATACTTTTCAAATCTGAATATTATGCAAAAAATACCTGAAACATTTTCTTTGAGCAAAAAAAAAACTAAGAAGAATAACAATTTCTTATACTAATTGGACACAATATTCACTCAATTTTTTTTTTTTTACATTTTAATGTCAAAGTGCTGCTCAAGTTAAACTGAACTTGAACTCAAATCCACGCTATTTATGAACCAGAGTGCCAATGTAAGATGAAGCCATGAGCCATCTCCATTCAGAAACGTTTAATAAGTGCTCAGTGGCTTGCTACTGCCTCCCTCTGCTATATTACCGCCAGAAATAATAATAAACATTTCAGTTACAACCTCCATTTCTCGTGACAGCAAAAGAAGTTCACTTGGGTTGATTTCGCTCTGGACTCTTTTTCTATAAATAACATCAGTGTTCTTGTTCTCAATAATTGTTTTTTGAAGGGCTGGAGAGGATGTACAGATAACGAAAAGAATACATTTCAAGGAAACAGGAAAGTCATCCTCAAAGATGGAGCAGTATCACTTTTTAGGAAATGAATGATGAATGTTTCAACTGACCACGCAGAAAGGTTAATGGGAAGTCAATGATTGTATTTCATTCTTGGTAGTAACACACACAACTGGTTAACAAGGTTTTTGGGTCAAAAGAAAAACAGCATTATTTGTGTCCTTCTTTGAAATATTCATGTAGGTTTTCCTAGGTAAACCGATTACATCCCGCAGTTGAAGATCTTATGTATTAAAGCAATGTTTTAGTTTTATTCATTTTATTTTACTGATTTGTCTTTGGCCGTCATACTCAAGTCGCAACGACTGTGTGCCATTAGGGAAAAAAATGCATTTTTACGTTGTCTGTAAATGCTTATTCTTTTTTATTATCTTTTCTATATTCTTTCTAAATTTCATGTAATTGGAGGACTAGGTGGTACCAACATAATTCCACCTTCAGAAGTTCCATCAAAGCCTGAAGAGAGGTGGGACAATGTCTTATCCATCCACTTTTTACAGACGTCTGGATGGAACACTGCTAAAGTGGAGAACCTTCAACTTTGAACAACTAAATAGCAGGCAAATTAATAAGTGTCTGGACTCCAGAGAGAAAGTCTCGTCGCTAAACAGAACTGGAATTGAATTACAGTATGCTATGCCATACATAAGGTGGATCTGTAAGGTCAAAAATATGTTAACATACGAGTAGTACAAAATATTTTTAATGTCAAATATTCTTTGTTTTTCACAATAGAGTCCTGAGTTTTGATTTTGACTTTTGAGGTCTCCACAATAATAACATTACCTTTCTTCTTTTTTTTTTTTTAAAGCTATTTAGCTTTCCTTCAAGACAATGTGAATTTAAGAAATAAAACTCTTAATTATACAACGAAAAAAGAAAACCCAAAACTAATTTTTTATGCGGCCATATTCTTATTTCTTTAGGACCCTGGGATTAACCGAAAAAGGCTCCCAAAAATTGGAAATTTGCTGAAGTCAATGATTCAGAAAACTAAAAAAATGTTTCAAGCCGTCAGTTTATCCTCTCTAGGGGCGCGTTGGAGCCTATCTGAGCTGTCTTCAAGCAGTAGGCGGGGTAGAGTTGGTTACCAGCCACTTGCAGGGCACACAGACAAACCACAACCATTCACAATCACACCAAAAGACAATATAGGGTGTTCAACCAAAAATGTGATGCATGTTTTTGGAATGTGAAAGGAAACCGGAGTACTCAGATGGAACTCACGCAGGCTTGTGGAGAATGCGCAAACACCATACACATGAAGGCCCAGCTTCAAACCCCGGAACCTCTGTAGTGGAAGGCGGACGTGCTAACCAGTCATCCACCCTGCCGACCATAAAACTTTATTCCTATGATTTTTCCAGCACAGGACTTGATTCCAAAGGAGAATATTTTTTTTGTAAAATCTGGGATTATGAGGTGATTTTATGCAGTTATGTCCCAATAAAAAAAGTGGAAATTCAGTATTATTTTTGGTTTGGTTGTGTTTTTACCCAGATGGGACACAAATATCACACCATTGTCTGCCCGACAGAAAAAGTGCCATCCCAACGGTGTTGCAAGAAGAGATAGCAACATGTAATCTCAAATAAACACCATAGGAATGATTACAACTGGAGCGTCACGGCAGCCTCCTCATATAGCTTACATTTTTTTACCTGTATTAATTGATGTCAGACCTTTTCTACAGTGCAATAGTGTATGGTATTGGACTAATTCCCTGGACCTTTTAGCTTCTCACAGGATTGCTTTATCGTACGCAACTTTGGCATAGCACATTTCACCTCACGCCTCACTGTGGCTGGAACACTTTAGCCGCAACGCATGCACGTTTCATTCCACTTGTTCTGCATCATTCACTCCACTGATGGGCTCAGGGCGGCATTCACTTGCCCCAGGTGCGTTAGAAATCCTATCATCACCCCACAGAACTGCATGAACACGTCAACACACGTCACTTCAGTATATTTTACTATCCAAATGAAAAACACTTGCGTCTTTTAAAAATAACAACCTAATTTCATAATTGTAGTGACGATACAGAATTAATGTTAAAAAATAACTTTACTTGCAGACCTACAGTAGACCCAAGAGAAATATAACAATTAATGAATTCTGGTTTGACTTAATTACCACATGGAACAATGTTTTGAGTTGTTCCAAACAGGAAGTTGAAGGTGTCAGACTTCTTCGCTTCTTTGTAAGATTGTAATTAATATAAATGTCAAGTAAAGCACTAAGTGATAATATGACTCAATTTCTTCTACACCAAAGAACACCAAAAATGAACAGCAGCAAATGCAACACATAAATCCTCCTCTGAGAATTGACAGAAGGAAAATAAAGAGACAGGAAATTAGCATATATCTCTTTATTTCACACTCTTTTAGCCAAGTCAATCCTGGCTACATCCTCCGAAGGATCCTTTGCAGATTTGGCCCTTTGATGGCTTCTCCTCATATAGCCTCCATGTACCACATAAATTGTGGCAAATTTGGACTGGTCTCACGACTCCCGCTAGAATGTACCACTGCAAGATGATGACGTTAAAGTATAGAAGAAGAGAAGCGCAATATGTGCTACAAAAGCGTGGTCCGAAGCATGCTTTGCTAAGGGTCCGTCTCCATGGAAAGGTAGGTTAGATTCGAAGGCCGCATGAAATTGGACACGGCATGCTGTCAAAACACACCAGACGTTACCTTGTGGCCTTTCAATATAGCCTTTGGAGGATGCCGCCTATGAAACGGAATGCAGCCAATGTATGATTTTCATCATTTAAACCAATACACGTGTAATATTCTGGGCGGCTGGTACAAACCCAACACCCACAATGGCCATAGAAAAACGGCACAGAAAAAAATCAAAACACATTAAAAATAAATAATTCCATATTCCGGCAAGTATTATGACAGCAACAACACAATGCCGTGAGGTGTTATGGCATTTGCTATTCTATGATCAATAAAGTTCTCATTCAAACCCAGTTGTAAACTCCACCTTGTCGCTTCCCTTGTTCCTTGCCGCCATTCTGTGGCACTGCTGCCGCTGGTATTGATAATCTACTGGACAGCTCTGTATTCACCCTCAAGGACCCTGCTGAGGGTGCACAGCTGGTCCACTGTTCAACACCCATGAAGAAAACTGCACTGATCCTCCTGAAGCAAGCTTTTAAATCGCTTTGGTGACCTCAACCTCAGAGACATCAGAGACCACCTCAGATTCCCCAGTCTCTGCTTCCTCATCAGAAGGCATGTCGGTGCAATTGAGGAGGTTTTTGAAGTATTCTCTCCGTGAGAGACAAAGTCAGCAGCCGAGGTCAGTAGCACCCCATTGCCACTGTACACATGTCAATGGCGCACTGCTTTCCTCTCCTAAAATGCTGGATTAGGGTCCAGAATTTCTTCGAAACCATCCCAAAGGCCTTTTCCATCAACCTTCCTTAATGTTCTACATCTGGGTTTTTGCCTCAGTGACCTCAAAAGGTGCATTCCGCTGGGCTTGCCGGTACAAGCCGCCTGGAGTCCCACAGGCCAAAAAGGCAGAATAGAGCTCCTTCTTTTGCTTGCCATATCCCTCAACCTTGGTGGCAACCAATGGGTTTGGAGATTCTATGACAGGCACCAACCACGTTAAAACCACATCGACCACCTCTTCAAAATGGGGATAGACTGACTGAGATTCAATGTCCTCTGATTCCCCTGCAACATGCTTCAAGTTCTGTCCAAGGTGGGAGTTGAAAGTTGTTCTGACAGGGGACTCAGCCAGACATTTCCAGGAGACCCTCACAATACATTTGGGTGTGCGTCTTCCCCCACCACCGGAGCGAACACACAACTAGGTGGCGATCGGTTGACA
Organism: Idiotropiscis lumnitzeri; assembly: GCF_059441095.1. NCBI lineage: Eukaryota > Metazoa > Chordata > Actinopteri > Syngnathiformes > Syngnathidae > Idiotropiscis > Idiotropiscis lumnitzeri. Next base: position 19,377,877 of record NC_142399.1, on the reverse strand, counting down.
TTTCTACCCATCAATTCACCCAAGTGTCCAAGACATGTGGCCACAAGTCCAATGACACAATCACAAAGGTCGTTCAACTGTGGCCTGGGGTGTCTCGATTTCAAGTGCACAAATGTACGCTCTTATGTTTGAACATGATGTTGGTTTTGGGCATTCCGTGGCAAGCACAGAAGTCCATTAATGGGACACCGATTTTGTCAGAGGACCCTTCCTCCCAATTATGCCCTTCTAAGTCTCTCAGTCATTGCCCATGTGAGTATTACTTCCCCCAGCAGAACGAGAAGTACGTACTGGGAGCGCTCTCCAGTACCTCCTCTAAGAACTCCAAAAAGGATGAGTTGCCGCTGAGGTGCTTTGGTACATGGCACAGACAATTTTCAGAACCTGTGTCCGCTCCTGAAGGTGGAGCGAGGCTACTTGTCACCCTCCGGAGTTAACCCCAACGTACAGACACTCGGCAGTAAGATTTCCTACACCTGCTGGGTGCCTCTTACTGACAGGCAACTCCAGAGTGGAAGAGATTCCAACAACTCTCAACCGCACTGGCACCATATCCCATCTGTGTGTTGAAGTGACCCCGACTACATCTCATCCTCGCACAGCAGTTCAAGCTGCTCCTTTGACAGAGAGTTGAAATTCCACCCCATGAAAGCCAGCCACAATGGAAATCGAGGATCATATTTTTTTTTCTCCATGACAGGGGTTTCTGAGCTGTAATTGTTTGGGTCCATCACCTTGGGTCTGTTTGCCCTGGGTGACCCGGCCAGGACCAGGGGTATAAAACCCCAGACAATACAGCCCCTAAATGCAGGGAGGAGTATCTTCTTCTACTCATACACATGCTACCTTTGTTGACCTTGAACTTTTATGATGGTCAGTATGATTACCTTTTCTTCCCCATATTCAACTGTGTAATGGATGCTGGCAAAAGTCAATGTGTTTTCCTGTCAAGTGCAATTACAATATGTTGCATTAGACGGCACATGCTTGCTTTCTCCTGAAACAAAAATAATCAGAGGAGCTGCCTCATTTACAAGAGCACTGAATGGCCTAATAATATGTCAGCCAGAACGCTCCTTCACGTGTACCAGTCTTTCTATCAGTGGGGAAAGTCTTGTTTAAATAAGCACAAGATACAGTTTTTCTGCAATTAGCTTCAGCACTGGCAATCGCTCACCACTAATGGCCGGTGTTATAGAGAACAGCATGTGTGTAAATTGGGCAAGCAAAATCTAGACACCAATGCCACTTAAAGGTGGAAAAAAAAAACAAGGTGGCCCATTTTTCACTAACAAGCTGAGTTTATAATTCTTTTCAATCAGGAAATTGAAATTACTTTACTAACTGAATGTTCTTTTTCATCCATTCATTTTGGAGAAATTTGGAAATAAGTGACGATTTGAAAAACGGCTACTTTAAATATGGAATATGGCCACGCCCCCCTACGCTCGTTCCATGTTTCAGCGAGAGCCAATGAAAGAACCAATTACAAAATTTCCATTGGAAATCATTTTACTTTTATTTTATAATCTCCAAAAACGGTGATCAATTGGCACCAAAATTCATGTGGACATCCCTACTTATGACCACTTTGTCAGGGTTCGCAGGTAGGCGAGGTGGGGAAGGACCCAAGATGCGAGGAAGCAGGGAAAAGGGTAACTTAAAGGGAATTTATTCAATCAATCAAACAAGGACAAATAACGTGGCAGGGTGCGAAAATAACAAAGGCAAACTAAACGTGACTAAACTGGATCAAATGACGAGGAACAAAGACAGTGACAAATACTGGGGGACGAGAGCGAGAACAAGAACGAGATCAGGGAGCGGCCGTGACAGTCCGAAATGGAGCAGCGGGAGCGAGAACGAGATCAGGGGGCGGCCATGACAGTCCTGGTATGGAGGAATGTTCCGACGCTGAGTTGTCTGCACGGGGTGTTTAAATAGAGGGTTGATTAGGGGAACAAATGGGAGTCAGGTGTGAAGGCTAATGGGGAACCGGTGTGTGGCTGGTGGGGAACGAGCGCTGAAGGAAACGCCCCACTCAGCTGACCAAAACAAAACAACAACAAGGACATGGCATGGACGGTGACAAATAATAACAAAAACCTGACATGACCGACACGGGTCATGACACACTTCAACAAATCAAAAGGATTCACCTCTCCGTGTCTAATTTATATGAGAATGAGGAACTGTGGAAGTGAGCAGAGGTACATAGATTATGCAGTTAGAAGGCGGCACTCTGCTTCTTTGCTGATCAGGGTGAGGGCGCACAGCATAAAAGCACCAGTCCGGATATTTACAGAGACTAAATTGGGAATGAGTAGATATGCACATTCATTTTGATAGTTTTTTTTCCACTGTAGGCAACGTAACTATAATACGGCGTTTTATTCTTTGGAACGTAACAGCTCCGGGCTACGTATACACCACTCAATGGAGCATTCCAAATGCGGCCACTTCGGCTGTGGAGTCGACCTCTTCGCTGGAACTTTTTGTTTGTTGAACCTTGACGCTTCCGAAGTGGCCTCGACTAAAATCACATGCTGCTGCGCGATGCTGATAGGAGTTTATCCAAAATCGACGCAGACTTATAGCGCAACGCTGACAGCTTTATTGAATTGGTTGCAAGCGGTGGCGGATGCGAACGTGCATAAGTGGCAATAGCCAAGCAGCCCCGGCATCAAGTTGCGGTTAAGAAGCTAATTTTGTTGCGCTAACACCGTCTGTTTAGCGACCAAAAGCTAATTAACCATGTACTTTTGTTACCCGTGGGGGTTGGGAGGTGTAAACATTAACGTGTGGCTGACTCCTCACACTTAACAAAAGATTAGCATAGCTAAATGTTCTAAATATAACCGGCCAGGGTTTGCGTGCATATTCTTGTGCTTGTCTGCTTCAGCCTGTGTAAGTAAAGACTCGATTGGCATGGTATTTTTCATTTTGTGGAGGTGATCACAAGAGCTCACGTTTAATCAATAAATGGTCAATGGTTTGGTCAATAAATGCAAACTGTGTTTTTTCATTTTGGTGGCGATTGGTTGCCGTATTAGACAACAGAACTGACAATTCGAGCAATATTACCTCACTTGCCTCCCTGCTGCGACATAGACGCTTTAAACCAGAAAAAATTTACAAGCCAAGCTCCAAAAGCCAATTTGTCGTAAATTTCATCGCAAAAAAAAACTACCTAAATCACCACATAGTCTTTTTGGGCGGTGAATTTCAGTACTGATTCATTTTTACATGCACACCTATTCTATAAGTCCCAATGCTAACATCAGTGAAGTGTCCCTTTAAGGTTGTACAATGGAGAAATACAATCACAGGGAGAAATACAATCAATAACAACAATCTTGTGAAATTTTGAGCCTCACAACTCAGTAAATGTATATCAATGTCACACCAAATGTTTGTTAACTTCTGTAACAAAAGGCAGTTATTAGGAACAGTGGGCCTTGATAATGTTGCATGTAAATGTGAGGCAACATTTGGCTGGTATTTGATTGAACTCTGCCAAGCTAAACTCTTACTATCTGATTAGCTTGCAATTGCAGCGATTACAGAGGGTGCTTTAATGTTTTCTCAGCTGACAGTTATTGTGGCTGCTGGCCATCATTTAGACCCGTTTCTCTTTTTTTGAGTGAGACCATGTAATGGCCGACAGAGCCTCGGCATTGCTGATCTCAGGGAGTAAAAATGTTAACAAATTGCTTGGATGTCATTTGATTATAGTTAGATTGAGTGCTTAGAATGGAATTCGTTGGATGAGCACTCTTGCAAAAGATAGACTAGGATGGAAAAGGACGACAGGCTGAGGCCGCCCCTAACAGAACTAGCTGAAAGGAAAAGAAGATGAAGAGTGCTTACAATGGCTTTAAATAGTTTAGAAGAATCTTCTTGAGAGGAGAGAGGAGTGAATGTCACTACCCCCAAAATGACTTCATTTCCACCATGTATCTCTACAAAACCAAAGACTTAAGAGATAAGAGGTAACAACAATGCTTTCATTTTTGACTCACAAAATAAAAAGCTTTTTTAAAAAAAAAAAAAAAAAAACTTGCTCTGTTTAGCAGTTCATGCAGATCATGCTTAACTGGGAAAATTGCAAGCTATTTTCCAAAACAATAAATTTTGTCATATGCTTTAAAAATAGCATCACATGGAATGACAGAAGTAATAGTAAAATTATCGGTGAAAATAAAATCTGCACTCCCACTTTGGTCCCATCTTGTGCCTCTCTCTAATTTGATGTGTAAGAAACCACCATGCCCAAGGTGAAACAACCAATCAGAATAAGAAGCTGGGGGTAGAAGTGTCAATCAATTAGTCTGCTCTCATAGGCAAAAGTGGTCACAGAAGAAAGGTGGTCACGTTTTCATTTTCATTTAGTTTAGCCTCCTGCCGACCCAGGGCATGCTGGAGAGACTATGTCTCCCGGCTGGCCTGGGAACGCCTGGGCATCCCTCCGGCAGAGCTGGAAGATGTGGCTGGGGAGCGGGAAGTCTGGGCTTCCCTGCTGAAGCTGCTGCCCCCGCGACCCGACCCCGGATAAGCGGCGGATAATGGATGGATTGATTTAGTTTAGCGTTTTTGTGAATCTTGGTATAATACGCGGCGTGGCGCTAGGCATTCTGGGAAACCGAGGGTGTTTTCTATGACACACTTCCAGCGCAGCTGCCGAATTGGTGAGAAAAAGTAAACACAATTTTAGACTACCTCAAACTAGGCCTAATTGTTGGCGCATGGTCTGTTTGAACGAGCCGCGGGCAAGCAGGGTCGCACACGGACGCACATTCATGGTGCAAGGTGGTCTCCAATTACCCATGTCACATGCGCGGCCGACCATCATGTGCTTGAAGAGAGCTTACAGTTTACCTTTATATTTTTGCATTTTTTGGCTCCTTCCATCCCTCAATGGCACAAATGTCCCCTTACACCCACTTCTACCTGTGCAAAGTCAAGAATAATACCAAAAGATACAAAACTTCACCCATGTACACCGTTAGTCTACGTTAGGCGTGGGCAAACTACGGCACGGGGGCCACTTGCGGCCAATAAATGTTATAATCCGGCCGGTCGAACTTGAAAAAAATTGAATGAATAAACCTTGTTAATGTTTTATTTTCTAAAAACTGCGGTTTTTTTTAAATATATATATATATATATATATATATATATATAGTTGTAATGCTTTTGTTCACTTTCATTTAAAATAAAATGTATTTTTTTCTCTGATGAGGTGAGGTTACCAAAAGACTCCATCCATCTGCTCCTGGTCCAGCCCCTCTCTCAAATTTTAGAACCCATTGTGGCCCACCAATCAAAAAGTTTGCCCACCCCTGGTCTACGTGTTGCACCCAATTTGCGTAGGGCAGGTAAATAGGGCCACAAATGTTAGAGTAACACTCCATTACAAATCAGGTGCCTTTCCAGAGTAAAAAGTCAACAGGTCAGCAAGAGGCTGCAAGGGTTTGCCTGCTATGAGTTTGCCTATGAGTGTGCTATGACAAATGATAGACATCTCATCAGTCATGTCTATTGTCTTTGATTGGTTGATTTTCCTCAGATGTAGTGGTTTCTTTCAAATTAGAGGCACGAGATGGGGCCAAGGAGGAATGATTTTTTTCCTTTTTGCAAACATCATTGTACTCATACTTTTGAAAATTGCAAACATCATCTTTCAGGTAAGAAGCATACAAGGTTTTCCTATTGTGTTTATTCCTAGTAGAGATTTTCTCTTATGGACATATGAAATATGACATGAGATACATGGTGGCAATGTCCCAGTCTCCTTGCTTACCTGAGCCAGCACCATTCACATTTTCAGTTCATTTCCTAACCGCAACCCTTTCACAAAAAGTTATCGCTAGGCATTTTACACGTGAAGCTGGTCTACAACCACACTTCTCACTCAGGAGTCTTCAATCCTGTTCCTCGAGGGCCAGTGTCGTGCAAGTTTTCCATGATCAGATAATCATCAACGTCTACCGAAAGTGGATAATGATCCTGATCATTTGAATCAGGTGTGTTGCAGTAGCGAGAAATGGAAAATAGTTGCAACAACTGCCCACAAGGAACAGGATTAAAAACCCCTGCCCTACCCTAATCCCACGAAGGAAAACGTTGTTACTAAAGCCGCATCTATCTATAAATCCCACTTTAAAAAGACAAGTTGTCAGAAATGGAAGCTTGGAATCTATTTTTTTTTTTTTTGCAGTTTAAAGCCTTCTTTGCCTCAATTGCGAGCCTGTCCTATCAATTATGCAGAGTGCGGATCCATACATGAGATTCACTAATAATAAATATATCTGTAGTTTAAGAAGGACTGCTGAAATTGTCTCTTAAATGTAGCTGTCTTTTGCTTTTTGCCTGATTTGGCCTTTTTGCCTTTTCAGAGAAATGGTCGGAAGACGTCTGTTTGTCAACCAATATATGCAAGAGACATTTTCCGCCGCATCTGTTCTGTGCGTCTGTATTGATTCATGTTTTCAACTGTTTCCCTGGTGTCTGCTGGCTGTCTCTCTGTTTGCACCCTGTTGTCTCATTAACAGCTTTACATGTTCTCTTCAGTTTGCCCTTGTCACCCTATATCAGTTCCAAGCCAGTCATGTGGAACACAGAGGCTGGAGCAAATCACACATGTGCACGTCAAGGCTCGCAGGTACGTAGTAGTAAGTTTCAATTTGTTACCTTCAAGTATCAAGCAAGTCCCAAGATATTGTGCGGGAGGAAAAAAATAATCAAGCAGGTTGAGTTGCCACCAAATGTGCACAATAGCTTAGATTTTTTTTTTTTACATGAAACATGAGTTCATGTAATCACTTCCACAAACTCAAAAATACTGTGCCGATCTTTTCTCCACTTACACAGGCTGAACGGGCAAAAGCACACATGGACCTCAACTGGTTAGATTTCATACATTTAGCTACGCTAATCTTTAGCCAAGTATCAGGAGCCAACCGGCAGCCAGGCATGGATTTTTACACCCGAAGCCTCAAAACCATCCCATGGGTTATTGGTAAATTAAAAGCATCGCTCAGGACAGCAATTAGCTTTTGGTTGGTAAACAGACAAAGTTAGCACAACAAAATTAGCATCTTACCTTCTAAGCTTGCAACTTCGTGCTGCAGATGCCTGTTGTCACTCATGCGGACGAGTATATTCTCGTCCGCCATCACTTGCAGCCAATTCATGAAGCTGTCAGGGTTGCGGTGCGATTTCAGATAAACACCTCATCAACGAAGCCTGGAGGTGGTCTTTTTTTAAGGTTCTGCGTCACGGAGTGACATGTGTTCTTAGCCGCTTCGTGAGCATCAATGTTGGATAACGAGCTACACAACCACACGCTTTGTCGTGTCTTGGTAAGAAGTTGGACTTTGAAAACATTCAGCAAACCCGCGCACGACCGTAGTAAGGATATGCAGTGCAAAAATTGATGGACTGATGGATGGATCGATAGCCACACTTCGAAAATTTCAGAACACAAAAGTTCCAGTGAGGAAGCCGACCACCATTTTTTTATGAGTGGAATATAAAAATTGTTTTGAATATAAAACGAGTTAAATACTTGAAAAAAGTACAACCTAACTCAGTTTAGCTCCTGTTGCCTTTTTAAAAACATACGCCAGCATGTATGCTAGTTTACGTTTTAACGTGCATGCATACTTCCGTATGTTTTAAGATGGCATATGAGTTACAATACCTACGGCCAATAATAGGGTTAGCCTTAAGTATGTGTTAAATACAGAAATAGCACCCGTAACTGAGACAATACCTGTTAATACAGTGCGCCTTGTGGTCGTGAAAATACGGTAATGCAAACGAGCAATTATAAAAGCATGGATTAATATTTCAAGGAAATGTTGTGGTAAATTTGGTGTATTACTATGCTCCTGTCAAAATAAAGGCAACAAATGCGACAATAAAATCTCCTTGAAGGTTCCGGCAGTTTAATTTTGAAAAGTATTTTAATTTGATGACTTGTGACTGGCTGGCGACCAGTTCAGGGTGTAGGGCGCCTTTCGCCCGTAGTCAGCTGGGATAGGCTCCAGCACCCCCCGGCGACCCTGTACAGGATAAGTGGTGAGGATAATGACATGACATGACATTTTAATTTGAACCTTGAACCGTCTAATATAGAGACTTTCACGCCAGACATAAAAAAAGCAATGGAGATGAGAAATAACATGCAGCAAAGATGAATGCAATCTGGAAGGAAACCAATGCCTGTGATATTGGCTTTGAAATGACCATGCAAAGTAATCGTCTTATTGTCCTAAACCATGACAGCAACTGCTACTTTTAGAGGTCCGAAAAAAAAACAACTAATGTCTCCAAATTGTTGCTATATCAATAGTGGACATAAAATGATAATTTAGTGCCAGAAAACAATCTGTGAACTGCCCATGACACACCAAAAGACAATAAAATCATCTTTTGGTTCCCTATGCAATGAACAAACATTGGATTTCCTTAGTTCTTGTGTTTATGATGGGGATATCCTGCTGATATCAGTAGATTAAGCACCCTTCACTCGTGATCAAAAACGTACTCCATTTCAGACCTCTAAAAACTGTTCAGTAGATTTATAATCCACAAAGCATATGCAGATTCGGGACAGTAATTGTTATTGTGAGTAATACTAATCGTTTCTTAGAAATTGTATACAAAAGGTCACACTGGTCCTTATACTCAGGTGCGACTTGTATTTAATTAAAGATTGAGATTGATTGAGACAGTCCCACATTCGTTACCATACGACAGCCGTGATTTTCATTAACATATTGCTTGTGTTCTCATTTGTATATCTTTTTCTAATAGACAAAGAGGTTGGCTATACCTTTGGGATTATTTTTAGTTCAAAGAGCATGCAGAAATGACCTGAAATAGCCAGATCATTAACATCAACAGATGAAATATCAACACCTTTAGAGATAAAGAGATCAAGTATGTGTTGGACTTTTTACATGTCGTGACAGACTACCGTAAAAGCGTTAAGTATATGGAGGACTGAAAGTGCCAAAATTAAATGAATAAATACACCATGAAATGTTTAATGAAAATTGGCAATTAATTAAATGTTACATTTATTAATTAAATGTGGAATTAAATAAATATGTGTCATTAAATAAATGATCAATGATTATATGTAAAAAAGTAAAACAATCGATATAATTATTTCTGTATTTATTTAATTATTTCAGTATTTATTAAGTATAGTATTATTTACATGTGAGCATATATAGTCAAAGTATAGATTACTGACTGCGTTTCTTGAATTCCTTCATAAATGTTCCTTTTCTCCTTGTCTATAAATGATTTCAAGAACAATCTTTGGATCACTGAGCTATACAAACGAATTAAAATCAATCATAAAACTTCTTTACCCTGAAATAATGATTCTACTAACTCCTTTTTGCCACTGGAGGTTTGTTCATGGCAATTTTTTTGGTTTCTTCTTCTTCTTCGGTTAGCCATGTGCCATGCCATGTGGGGAAATAAGTCACGATCATTGCTAAACTTCACATGCTGGTCAAAGAAGGTGGCATTGTCCCTCTGGTAGTAGCCCACCCACCACCCTGCATTGGTCGCTTCAACACAGCACACAGCCAGGAAAAAGCTTTCACACAGGGTGGCCAGCGTGAACGCGGTTTCACACAGGCGCTGATACTGTAAATCTGTGAACTATTGTTCCTGAATAGTAACAGGATATGGCAGAAGCTATAACGGGATCGACACAGTTCAACTAGACACCAAAGCATGGAAGGTCTTGTCAGGGTCAAGCTCAAAAATACATACAGAACATAAAAGTATACTGATCACAGTCTGCATGTTCCACATGGGGCACTTCATCCATTTTTTAATTAACATAACATTAGTTTTTTGATATTTAAAATAGTCGCCATAATATTAATGAAATAGGGTATTTTTTTAACACTTGACAAGATGGAATAGTGTTAATACAGCCAAAATCATTATTGTCACAACCTGGAATAAACAGTTTTGATATGACGGTATCCAATTCATTGTCATGAACGGAACTATAGACAGTATGAAAACATCTGGAAGAGAAAAAAAACATACATACAGTATGCTTTGTAACTTGATATGATTCAGTTGCAGTGTTTTACAATTCTTCTTCTTTTTCCCTCCATTCAGTTTCTTTCCCAGAACTGTTAACCTGTAATGTCCATCATAACCGAACAGAAGTGAGTGACGCACATACCACAGAGCCTGAAAAAATAATCAGTTTATTTATGAATGAGCATGATGGGCACCATCAATGGTTGGACAGTAGGACGACTTCCTACGGTTTCCGGGGATTGACAATTGTTCAGCCGAGCTTCTTACATTCATCCACCAATCTCCACTCCTAATACAGAAATTGTAGCCGGTGTTATTTGGAAATGCAAGTTGGAAAGAGTTTACTAGAAAGACATTCAAATCATTTTCTTTTCATTGTAACCATTCCTGGTTGGGTTTCTGAAAGCACATATTGGTGTGAAACTTACAGGAGAGGTAGGAAATGAACAACCTAATTATTACTATTATAAGGAGTAATTTTAACATAATTATGACAGTTACTACAGTTCACAGGGTGAGAAATATTGATTTATTTTTTTCCATGAAATAAAGGTGGAATCAGTTGCTAAAAGTATGTATCCGGCATATGCGGTGCCTAGGGGCGCCAAAGCGATGGTAGGAAAATAAACTTTTGGTACAGATAATGGATCGATGGATGGACGGTTTAAGCATTAGATTAAATTAATAATAAACGGTGCAGTAACTCTACACACTGCTTCATTACATTGTACCTGAGGCAAGTTATAGCAAACGGGTCAGAAAACAATATTTGTAAGCAGGCCCTCTCAAAGTCATTCACTAGGAATCACTCTAGCCTTACTTTCTTTGGCCTTCACATTATACATGTAAATTCAGTAAACAGTCACAAAGTTGACGATCGTGGAATCCCAGTTCACGAATGCCCCTTTTCATCAACAAATTGCTAAAGGAACGAGATTTTTTCACAAATATGCTTCACACATGGACTGTAAACAGTTCGCTCCATGCATGACATGTTTCATATACAGGTATGTTTTGGTTGTTTTTTTTTTTGTTTTTCTTTTCTTGAAATTTTGTCATTTTGGGTGAAATGTTTTATATGTTGTGATTATAGTAACAATTTACATGAGTGAAAACAGGTAAAATTCAGATTAATATTCTAATATTATGTTAAAAGAGGTTTTTCATATTATATAAATTACACCCATGTAATATGATCTCCATGAGAACTGGGAAGTCTTCCCAGCAGTTTAAATGTGTGGGTTACTTAAAGTGTGGCCTCTATTTTACTATGACTCAGAGAACACATTGTAATGTGGATTAGCTTCATTAGACTAAGCAGAAGGTAAACAATCATCATCTTTGAGGTAAACACTAGCGCTCACAACGTGTTGTTTTGATGGATATCAGCTGTGTGAAGGAGCTCATCTGCTCCGCAGAGAAAGTAAATGGGTAAAGTGGGAAGCTCGCAACGTGATGCTCTTTTAAATGTGAATGGATGTATAATAACAGTCACAAATAAGAAAATTCCCAAGATTAGGATTATCCTTCTATCACAATATAATGTACGGTACATAAGAAAATATAAAATCACGTATTTTATCTTTTTCTTTATGGTGGATTTTATTGTTTTTTTTAATTGTTTTTTACATTTTTATTTTATCTCTTTGTATGAGTGCGCGCCTGCCTGACATAGGCTCCAGCATTCCTGCGAACCTCGTGAGGATAAGTGGCTCGATCAATAGATAGATATGTAATATAATTGAATATGGTAGGGCAGTGGTCCCTAAACTTTTTTCTGCCACGGATCGGTTCATGGTCCAACTGATATTAGTAACGGACTGGCAACCATCAGTAACATTCCTGCCCAAGTGATAATGTACATTTGTAGGCATATATTCTCTGCTCCAGAATTTTCAAATTTTTTAAAATATATGCCTGTGTATTGTTTGTATTGTGTGTTTTAAATACTTTTTTTCTTTAGTTAATAAACACGTATTTTGCATTGAAAGTTTTGTCTGCACTTTAAACATTTTCCCTCTCACCTCCCTGAGCTGAACTCTTGACATCTGAGTCCAGCCCAAGTGTAAATACATAGATATGAACTTAGTATATTTCATTTCCTTTACTAATTAGTATAATATTAGTACAGTAATTTAGTAATTCCACAAGTGTTACACAGTAGAAATCACTTCATTTCATTATCTTAAAATATTTTATTAGCAGCCCGTCACTATTAGGAGGTGAGGAGGGGCTGTCGCACACACTGACCACATCACATGAACGGCCGATGACATCATCCACAAGGAGAGATCACACAGTTTACCTGCTAATGTCAAGCACTAGCGGGTCTATTTTTCTTTCCTCTGGGACCGCCCTGATTTTAACGCAAATGAGGGATGTTGCCACAATCAGCTAGGAACACTTGTTCCATCCAAGAACGGCATACAACAGCCCAAACGGCCCGTTACGCCCATTTTCCAACTCAGAGGTTGTGGGTTTGATTCCCAGCCAGTGTGACTGTGTCAAAGTGTCCTTGAGCAAGATACTGAACCCACAGTTGCTCCTGATGCTGCGTCATCAGTAAGTCGATGAGGAAACAGTTTGAAGTTCTTTGAGTACCTAAGGTTGAAAAGCGCTATACAAGTGACAGCCCATTCACCATCTACCTGTGAAATGTCTAGCAAAATATCAAAAGAAAGAAAACTCCACCCATGCTCATAGTTAGACTGTGCTTTGCAGTATATTTGCACTGGGAATGAAAATAGGGCCCTGAATGTAACAAAAGCTGAAGAAATGGATAAGTAGACACATATGAGTTAAGCACCAAAGCATTCTCATGATCCTAAATTGAAAGCCAGACCGGAGGAGGATCAAGCTGTCCCTCCCACTAGAGGAATGCACCGTGGGTGACCTAAAAGACAGCTTCCACGCAATGATCCAAGATGGCTGTCATCCTCATTTCTGATCCTTCCACAGTTAGAAGTTTTCAATACAACCGGGCACTCACATTAGTTGAACAAATACTGTTGAAGTCAGAGCAAAATTGAGTGGCAATTTTGTTTTGATTGACATTTATTTAAAATAAGTTGATTGCATACAACTCAACAACCGGTTATCATAAAACTTTGTGGAGCACATATGCTGAGCAAGTAACAATACAATTTTGATTTATGATAAACACACTTCCTTTTAAGAGGGAAACTGTCACTTGCAACAATATAGTTGTAAACACAAATATGTCACACAACACTGTCTTTTAACGCATAATTTTTTGTAATCAAATCACAGGGAAAAAAATACTGCCTGTTCTTCCATTTGAATGCAGAACCAGATCACGACTCAGGAGACATTTAGAGTTGACACAAAACTGATCTTTCACCTGTGCTGAATTGGACATGTTTTGTGTCAGATCTTCTGATTACTGCAACAATCAGCCAATGTTTTAGATCCAACTGTTATCAGAAATAGCAAAAAGTGATTCTATTGATTGATAGTTGAACACAAGTGTAATTTAACTTTGAGTTCTTGCTTTTATATGTACTCTATGTGATATTTGTATTATCTATCTATTAGTTAAGCTTGGAATTGGAATTTTTATAGGGGACAGACAGAGAAAGAGAGAATTTACACAGTCTCCAGAGAACATGCCAAAGAGTGTGGATATTTGATTTATTGGCTGTCTCAATACCTGTTTTGGATATCACATTCAAGGCATCCACACTAGACTACATTCTCATGGAATTTATACCATTTTATATTTACCACCATAAAGCCTATATTAACCACGTAAGATTGCTTTTTTGCTGTCAATATATCACTTTGATCTAAGGTTTTGATTTGTTTGGAAAATAACGTGACGTTTTTTAACGACTGGTATAATGTATGTAGTATCTTATGTCATATCTTTTATCTTTTACTTTATTGTGACTGATATAGTCTATGTAATGTCTTTCAGTCCCAAATATAAATTATAGTACCAGATATAGTGCCAGAGTAGACAAATCCTGGAGGAAATGTAGTTTTTAGGATGAGTGGCTGTGTATTATCAGTAGTACAGTAAATAAATTAGAATGAATGTGAATATTTGTGAGACAAAGTGGGCATTTACACCCGTCTTTCAGTACCAGCATTATTACAGTTTTGGAATTCTAATTATAGTTTTATATATATTTTGTTTTAATTACTTTTTCCCCCCAAAAAAACTAGTTTTACACGTTAAATTAAAAGAAAAATGATCACATAAGTATTGTGCAGTAAAAATTCAATAGAACTCGTATTTCAAAACATTTTGATAATACAGTCTACAGTTTTAATAGTCCAGAGACTTTGAATCACAATAAGTGCCATATAGTATATCACTTCTAAAGGTTTAGGGCAGGGGTCTTCATCCTGTTCCTCGGGGGCCGCTGCCCTGCCTGTTTTCCCATCTCTCAGTGCTGCAACACACCTGATTCAAATGATCAGATAATCAGCAAGACCTGCAGAAGCCAGATAATGATCCTGATCATTTAAATCAGGTGTGTTGCACAAGGGAGAGATGGAAAACAGGCAGGACACCGGCCCTCGAGGAACAGGATTGAAGACCCCTGGTTTAGGGTTATTAATGCGTCTCAATTATAATAAAGGTTGGATGTCTTGTTTGCCAAGTCACCAAATTCTAAAGTTAATTTGTGGATTGAATTCCTGTTGAAAAGTATTAAACCTGGGTGTATAATGTACCATTTCTTTATATATAAGGTTTATACATTTTTCATGTATGAAGCAAAAAAAAGAAAAGCACCGTTTACCTTGCATTGCGTTTCGGGCTGAGTTGAATGTCATGAGAAGGTGAGCTATTCAAGCCAACATCACACACAAACCTGTTTCAGAAGAGCAACGTCATTATCTGCCGCTTTTTATTGGCTGCGGTTTGAAGATGTCACTTCTGTGCGACAAACATTAAGGAGGACTACAACTCCCAAATGACTTTTCGACCATCTCTTCTTCCATGAAACGGCCGTGTCATTAATATCAAATAAATGCTTGAAAATAAGTAAATAGATAAAATCTACCCCAAAGTCTCTTGTATAAAATTAATTGGTAAAGACAAAAACAAAGTGCTCTACAATTATCGTTCGTTTTGTAAACTTAAAATGCAGTTTCAGATAGTTTTTGTTTTTCTAAGTTTTTATTTTATTTCAATAACTAAAATGTGTTTTTTTTTCAATTTTAGTTTTAGTTATTCTGTTAATATTCATTTACTGAAATAACCTTGGTCAATACCAACAGAATGTCCATCAGTGATTGACTCCCGTTTTTGCTGGCAGTAACTGACGACTGACAGTAACTTTGAAACAAGGCATTGGTACAAAACATCCATCTATCCATTATCCAAGCCACTAGTGATGGGTCCAGATCATCACTAGTGATGACCTGAGGCGTCGATGCACGCGCCGAGCTTCCAGGGCAAACCCCGTGTCGGTGCGCGTACCGCTTTAAGAAAGTCACGTGACCACTACCAGAATTGTGTCGACACAGCGGTCGCGCGCCAAACTGTGTTCATAAGGAAGCGCATCTGTCAACAGGAGGGACGCTCAAAACAAGCATCGAGTTATTGGCGCGTTACTTTGCGTTAAATATCCGCAAGATGGAAGACGTCACTGTTGATGCGCAATCAGAGGTGCAGCGCTATATGTCAGCAGGACACGTTGCACGTACGGAAGACCCGCTCTTATACTGGAAGTCCATGGAGGCAACGTTCCCTCACCTCTTTATATTAGCCACACAGGCGTTGTGCACACCGGCCTCTTCAGTGCCTTGTGAGAGGATCTTCTCAAAGGCGGGGGAAATTGCCTCAAAAAAAGAAATAGACTGAATAACAAAACGCTGGAGAAACTAATTTTTTGGAATAAAAATCTTTAATTACAATGAGTCCAATGTCATTCACAACACTTTTACTTGGGCATTCAGACAGATGTTCTCTTAATTTATCAACTGCGTCTCGAATATCAAAGATTTCTTTTATGAAATTGTGTGTATGTAAAAATAATGTGAAAGCAAATGCCTAATCAGAATCAGAAATCCCTTTGTCATTGTACTGAAGTGTGCAACGAGATTAGAGAGCTCCCCTCTCCAGTGCAATACAACAATAATTCAGTTAAATATATAAATTAGATAAATAAGAGAATAATTAGTGCGATGCAAAGTAATACGAAATAGGATATATAAAAACACATCACGTCACTAATCAATGGAATTGGATAAAATTAGTTTGACAGATCAGTGTCAGATGACCCTGTCAAATGTTTCCTGCAAGTCCACCAGGTGTCAGTATTCAGCAACACAGTGTCAACACAGTGTCAATACATTGTGTCACTGTGTCGAAACGATACAGGATGCCTCATCTACCCATCACTACAAGCCACTTACCCTCACAACAAAATGTAGTTAATTTCCAAAAGAACAAAAAAAACACAAGGCAGACAATGTACTACGCTTGCCAAAGAAAATGATAAAATTAGTCCAAAACAACAAGGATCAATGTAACCATATACGCACTAGTGAAAAGAAGGATTTTGACAAAAAAATAATCAAACAACAACTCCACACAACTAAGTACATTTGACTTGACAATGACCAATGTCAGAATGAAAGCAGGGCACTAAATACAAACAAAATGACGAGACAACGACCAACACCTAGACGAGACACAAGTGGCTGAAGGAGTTGTTTGGATTACACAAGGGACCCGGATGACAAGCACAGGATGGTCACTATAAACTAATGAGACACACAAATAAACACAAGGAGTACCAGAAACCCAAATCAACTAACAATAAACAATCCATGACACTTTATTATATATATATATATATATATATATATATATACAGTGGAACCTCGGTTCTCGAACGACTCTGAGGTCGAACAAATCGGAGTTCGAACCAAAAAAAAGAGAAATTCTTGCTTCGCAGTTCGAACAAACATCGGAGTTCGAACGCCGGTATGACGCGTGAGTGAGCACGCGAGGGTGGGGGCTGAGCGGCCAATTGACCAATGGGCGTCGAGTGAGGACGTGCTACGTGCTGCAAAGTGTTTTTAGCCCCTAATCATGGCTCCCAAGGTCGGTGGAAGCAATAAAGATGCTACCAGCGAAAAAAGAAAAATAGTGCGTACAACTGTCGCATTTAAGAAAGGAATCATAGCAAAATATGAAGGAGGTGTGCGAGTGTCTGATCTGGCTAGGGAATACAGCATGGCGAAATCTACGATCAGTACGATACTAAAGAATAAGGAGGCTGCGAAATCTAGTGATGTGGCTGTGGGAGTGAGTGCTTTAAGCAAGCAAAGGCCGCAAGTTTTGGAAGAGGTTGAAAAACTTCTGATGATTTTCATGAATGAAAAACAGTTAGCGGTTTTTGGAGGCACCATTTCAACATCGTGCACTGCATCAACATCATCGATAAAGCATGGGACGCTGTGACCTATCGGACGATGAATTCTGCTTGGGGGAAGTTATGGCCCGAGTGTGTCACCGAGGGTTTCGGTGTTGCAGGGACCAGCACGAGTGTTGGTGTTGAGGAGGAGGAGGAACCCGACCTCATTGATGAAATTGTGTCTGTGGGCAAGAGCTTGGGCTTGGAGATTGACAACGATGATGTGGGGGAACTCCTGGACGAACATCAAGCCAAGCTCACCACAGAAGAACTCATCCACCTTCAGAATGAGCAGAAGAGAAAGTTGGAGGAGGAGATGTCCTCTGAGGAGGGTGAAGCAAGAAAGGATGCCCCAACGTCCGAGATTAAACAAATGTGTAGCAAATGGGCCGTGTTACAGAATTTCGTCGAACTCCACCACCCCGATAAAGCTGCAGCCACCAGAGTCAACAATGACTTTAACGACACTGTCATGAACCACTTCCGAAAAGTGCTAAAAAGAAGGCAGAAGCAAGTGTCATTGGATAGATATTTTAAGAGAATAGAACATCCTGTAGCAAAGAGATTTGAACGTGAGAGCACCCCTCAGACAGAAGAGCTCCCCGAAGTTTTTATGGAAGGGGACTCTCCTTTCAGACAATAATTTTCCTTTCTCCCCCCCCCCACCGTCCACCTGCGTCTTCTGCTTACCAGCACAAAGGTAAAAAAATCCTATTCATAATTCTTTTCTTTATCTTTTTTATTTTTACACGTTCATGTTAGCGTAATCTTTTGTACGGAAATGCATGCATAAAATAATGTATAAAATACTAAAAAGGTACAAATTCAGGGTGTTGGAACGGATTAAAACGATTTACATTATTTGTAATGGGAAAAATGGTTTCGGAGTTCGAACGATTCGCTTTTCGAACAGGGTTCTGGAACGGATTATGGTCGAGAACCGAGGTTCCACTGTATATAAATTGATTGCTAAATAATTTTGCAATTTAAAATTTGCACATTTTACTCTTTTCCTTCTCATAAAGCAGCTGGCTGAAAACAATAAGGACATTTAAGTGGGCTTGGGTGGGGTTGCCGCATGCAGGTTGAAGTGGATAAAGTCAGCATGAGTTGGCTGCAGGGAGAGTTTGTGTTTGCACCAATAGTAGTACTGAGAGTACTCCACCAGTCCTTATGATACCACTGACACCATCCACAAGGAAGGAGAGAAACGTTGATACTTCCTGTGGAGAGTGGGCTCCTTAAACATCTGTAATAATCTTTTGCAGATGTTTCACCAGTCTATTGCTGCCAATGTTTTTTTTCTATGCTTAAATGTGGTGTGAAAGTTGCATAAAAAGCAGCTGGATCACTTGACAGCACTACATAATTCTAAGTTACTATTTTTATGATAAATTGAAAAAAAAAAGTGGGGGGCATACTGTGCGACTGGACAGGCTGGTGAATTGGATTGATGAGTGGTGGGCATGGGGCTGGCCCTTGGTCTCTGCGGCAGAGAGATGAACTCTGGAAAGGATCCTGTCCAACCGCACCTGACTGATCAGGCAGGGAAGTATGCTCTTCTGAATGTGACCTGCTTCAAACACCCACTTAAAAACTGATGTGGAGTAGAGTTGGACAACTGCTCAACAACTCATCACTGACAGAGATGCAGTAACAATCACAGTCACTTTATTAAAAGGATTTATATGTTGGTTTTATGTTCTTCCTGTAATTTTGTTGGTTCAGAGGTATTACGGTATGTCTTATGAGTGGGATCCTCTGCACGGTACATTTACCGTATTTTCACGACCATAAGGCACACTTAAATGTCTTAATTTTTTCTCCAAAATGGACGGGGCATCTTATAATGCAGCGTGCCTTATATGTGTTCCAAAATATGCAAATGTTGTGTCATTTTGACAAGCGCTCTCTTAGGGTTTTTTTTTTTTTTTTTTTTAATGTCCAGTCATTCCACGGTGGGATGTCCCGTTAAATTGTCCATCCAGTGAGTGCATAGGAAATCTGTAAATATTGTCCCATCAGTCATAGTTAACTTGTTAAAGTAACATTTGGAATTTACATACTAAAGGATAATGTAAATGGCAGTCAATTTAAAACTGAACAAAGGTTGGACTGCTCGGAGCCACTTTTGTGATCCTGGCATGGAAGTCCATTGTTTCAGAAGGGTCTCGTTCACACCTCCTGTGGTGCAGCTGTGATCTAATCTTCCTGCATTCCTCTCCTGAATGTCTGGTCATTAGCATGGTCTAAACTTCAGTTACACTTAAAGGATTTCATACTTTTGACTATTAAAGGAATATAAGAGTTTGAGCTTAACATAGTTCATTAGATGTTGGTGCATCCAATGTATGAAAATGTGATATTGTAAAATGCTGAGAGTGTGACTGGTGGCGCGAAACTGGTTGCTGGGGTTGTGCAAGAATGGAATGTTTTAGAAGCAGAAGGCGCTGAGCGAGACGAGATGACTCCGGGAAGGAGCGGCCATCGGGGGATCGCACGCAGTAGGAGCCACGGGATTCGGCGGGAGGAGAAAGACCAATGAGAGCGAGCTAAAGTTAACTGCAATACACATAGCCAATAGAATCATGCCAGGATGCCTTTGTCTGTGCCATTTTGCATGTTGTATAGTATGAATCAGTACTGGGCAACTCGGGGGTAGAACACATTCGCTGGTGGCAAGAGAGGTGTAGACTTGTATTGAGAGGGATCCGAGATCTAGGTGCCATGTAGGAAATCTGTATTGGGAATAAATCCACTTCGTGTGTGAAAATGCCGGCTTCCTGATACCTTTCTATTGCAGAACGAGCGCGCATATTGTTGGATGTGTGAGAGTTGGGTAAGGTCGCAAATTGGAGTCAGATTACTTATTTGAGTTTACATTGGGTTAAAGTTAAATTCTAACATTGATATAAAGATAAATTCCAACAATACGTACATACTATTCAAACAACCGTTTATGCTATGCAGTGTTTTCAAACAAGTGCGCTATTTTTTTCTTTTTTTCCTCTAGGTAAGCCATCACATTTTTTAAAGCTTTACTTAAACTGTGAGGTAGCGCCAGGTGAGTTACACCACAATTTGTAAATGTAATGTGGATCTTTGTACTAATGTATCTGCCTGCACTATTGTTCAAGCTTTCACAAAAAGCCGGCATCATTTCTGAGGGGCCACACGACAATGATGTTAAATACTTCAATAACAAATAAATGAACTCCGTTTTGCTCCCGCTGCCATTTAAAAAACATGCTAGCGTATGTTTAGAGCTAACGTATGTTTTAACATGCCTGCGCCCAATAACAAGGTGCGCCTTGTGAATGTGTTAAATACAGAAATAGAACCCACAACTGAGACTGCGCCTTTCAATACATTTCATGTTATGATCGTGAAAAATACATTCAACAAAACATGGCCTTTATAGGGTTGATAGCTTTATAGTCATAAACACAAATGTCACACAACACTGTCTTTTAACGCTATCTCCGCATAATTTTTTGTAATCAAATCTTGTGAAAAAAAATACTGCCTGCTCTTCCATTTGAATGCGGAACAAGATCACGACTCAGGAGACATTTAGAGTTTGTCACGATCCGTCTGTTGTTGTTGCAGCTGAGTGGGCGTTTCCTCCGGCGCTCGTTCCCGTTCGCTCGTGACCTGGCCGGGAGAGACGCGCCCACAATCCGCACAGCTGCATCGTATCATCGCCCTTGATTACGGGCTACTTAAGCCACTGTTGCGGACCAGTCCGCGTCGGATTATTATCCTGCCAATCCTGCCTTGCTCATGCTCATGATCTACGTACTTATTCCTTGCCCTGATTACTCCGTGTATAGTTATTGCGTATTTGTGTTATGTACTTTGCTCCAGCTATTCTTTGGCTCGCTTTTTGTTCTCGTTCGTGGTTTGGGTTCATCCTTATCCTCTGGTGGTAAGCTATTTTCCGTTCATCGGTTTCCTTGCGTTGCAAGCGTTTTTTGTTATTCGTTATTGTTTTCCTGGTGTGGGTTGTCCGCCAGTGTTTTCCGTTCTTGTCGACCTTCGACGGTTGTAATTATAGATATACTCTAGACCAGACATGTCCAAAGTCCGGCCCCCGGGCCAATTGCGGCCCGTGGACAAATTTTTACCGGCCCGCGGCCTCTATCATGAAATCAATAATATGCGGCCCGCCAGCACTGTTGACCACAGTATAAAATACATGTGTACAAAAAGCTATTTTTCATATTTTTCATTTCACCAGAAGATGGCAGTAGCCCTGTGGCCGCACTCTGGCCGCCGTGACCCCTGACCTTGCGTGATCGTTTCAGCCCAGCCCATTTCTAACATGGCGTCTGTAAACAAAAAAAGGAAAGTTGACCGCGAGGGCCGCCGCTTCCAGGACAAGTGGAAATTTGAGTATTTTTTCACTGAAATACGAAACAACTGTGTCTGCCTAATTTGCCAAGAGACTGTGGCTGTTTTCAAGGAATTCAACATCAAGAGGCACTACCAGACGAAACATGCTAGCTACGACAAGCTAACTGGGAACAAACGCGGTGAAAAAGTGAAGCAACTGGAAGCTGTTTTAACGGCACAGCAAAGCTTTTTCACAAGAGTCCGTGAGTCAAATGAAAATGCCACAAAGGCAAGCTACGAAGTGGCAACGCTGATTGCAAAGCACTGCAAACCTTTCACTGAGGGTGAATTTATTAAAGACTGTGTAATGAAAATGGTTGAGAAAATTTGTCCCGCGAAGAAGCAAGAGTTTGCCAATATTTGCCTGGCTCGTAATACTGTGGTGCGGAGAATTGAAGACGTTTCATTAGATATTAGGAGACAGTTAGAGGCAAAAGGAACTGAGTTTGACTTTTTCTCGTTAGCGTGCGATGAAAGCACGGATGCGTCCGACACCGCTCAGTTACTGATCTTTTTAAGAGGAGTGGACAATGACATGAACGTGAGTGAAGAGCTTCTGGACCTCCAGAGTCTGAAGGGCCAAACAAGAGGAACGGATTTATTTGTTTCTGTTTGTTCCACCGTAGATGACATGAAACTACAGTGGAATAAAGTCACCGGGATTATTACGGACGGCGCACCTGCCATGGCTGGCGAGCGGAGTGGATTATCAAGCCTTGTCTGTAGTCAGCGAAGAAGGAGGCAGCGCTATTAAACTCCACTGTATTATTCATCAAGAAGTTCTCTGTGCCAAATATATGAAATATGATAATGTTATGAAACCGGTGATAAAGACTATTAATTATATTTGCTCCAAAGCGCTGTGCCACCGCCAGTTACAACAGTTTCTTCTCGACATCCAGGCTGAATACGGAGATGTTTTGTATCACACCGACGTAAGGTGGCTCAGTCGGGGGTCTGCGCTGCAGCGCTTCTTCTCTCTCAGGGAGGAAATTGGACAATTCTTGACTAAAAAGGGACAACCCATGCCACAATTAAATGATCCTGTTTGGCTGGCTGATTTGGGATTTTTAGTTGACATAACGCGACATCTGAATGCGCTGAACACAAGCCTTCAAGGGCAAAATGCAGTGGTAAGCCAACTGTATTCACACATCAAAGCCTTTCGGACCAAGCTGCTACTTTTCCAAAGACACCTGTCACAGGCGCAGCCCAATACCGCACATTTCCCGTCGCTGCAGGAAATTGTGACCAGTTTCCCACAGATCAATATCAGTGCGCAAATGACAAAGTATGCAGCAGACATCTCATCTCTGGTTGAGGAGTTTCAGCAGCGCTTTCGGGACTTTGCAGCTATTGAAAAGGAGATCACGCTTTTTTCCTCTCCTTTCTCCGTGGACCCTGATGACGCTCCAGACCACCTGCAACTGGAGCTCATTGAGCTGCAGTGTGACGCCGAGCATCGCAGTCGGCACCAACAGCTCCCTCTTGTCAACTTCTACCGCCAGCTGGATGAAGGCAGGTTCCAAGCAATTCGGACATTTGCTAAGAAAATGCTGAGCTTGTTTGGCTCCACATACATGTGCGAAAAGACATTCTCCGTTATGAACATTAACAAGAGCCGCATGAGGATGAGACTGAGTGACTCTCACCTGCGTGACGTCTTGCGCATCAAAACCATTGCTCTTGAGCCAGACATGGACTACATACTGCAGTCAAGATCCCAGTATCACCCTTCACATTAGTGCAGGCAAGACCTTTGTTAAGTCCTCTGAGTTGAATAAATTCTTAAATCTCAGTTAATTAATTTTTTTGTGATGGTCAAAATCACAGTTTGAATATGCAGTGATCATTGTTTTTGTTTTCAGCACTTTTCCTACAGTGAGCATATAATAGTGAATAATATGTAATGTTTCACATGAACTTAGTTTTCTTAATTTTTTGTGGTTTGTGATTTCGGTAAAAACCTAAATGTAAAAAAAAATGTAAAAGTAAAAGTATGCCATTTGTTATTAAAAAAAATCCCAAAAAGTTAATTTGTATTTAATGTTAATGGTTCAAAGAATGTCAGGCTAAATAGTCGGCCCCCACACATTTTCACCTTACCAAATCTGGCCCTCTTTGCAAAAAGTTTGGACACCCCTGCTCTAGACTTTCAAATTCCTTACTACAATATATGATTGTAGTGATTGATTGATTGTGTCATAGACGGTCACAATAAACGCTCTTCAATTACATCATCTTTTCGTGTCAGCGTTTTTAGAGTCCACCTTCCATCTTCGGCTGGAAGGCGACCGTGACAGAGTTGACGCAAAACTGATCTTTCACCTGTGCTGAATTGGACATGTTTTGTGTCAGATCTTCTGATTACTGCAACAATCAGCCAATGTTTTAGATCCAATTGTCAGAAAAAGCAAAAAGTGATTCTATTGATTAATAAGTTGAACACAAGTGTCATTTAACTTTGAGTTCTTGCTTTTATATGTACTCTTTATGTGATATTTGTATTATCTATCTATTAGTTAAGCATGGAATTGGAATTTTTATAGTTCTGCCAATCGAAATCCAGTGGCATTGGAACTTGGACGGGGACAGACAGAGAAAGAGAGAATTTACATAGTCTTCAGAGAACATGCCAAAGAGTGCGGTTATAGGTTTGAGTTATAAAAGTCTTCGACTTTGTTCAGTATTTTCTCACAATTGTTTTCTATGGCTCTTTAGATTGTGCAAAGATTACATAGAATTTTGAAAAAAAACACTGAGCCTTGAAAGCACATCTCTTTAAACATTAGCACCTCGAAATTACAGTGTATGGGACGCCAAAGTGGGTTAGAGTCTGCAGTGGGTCACAACTGCGGTTGACTTGTTTTGGTCTCAGGAGAGGCAAGGAGCCAATAGAGGGAAGGTGGAAACCCACAGGAAGAAGAGAAAAGAGGATATAATATTTGTTTCCTCTGTTTTGGGTCAACCTCAGAGACTGTTTTTTTCATTCTTCAATTTAATGACTTCCTCACGCCTCCTTACTGACATAATATGGTTTTTGCAAAGGTCGGTATGGGTGAGTTACTCATAGCGGGTGCTGTGGTGAAGGCTGACAAAATGACAAAATCATCCAGTGCAAGATATACACAAAAAACTCTATTCCTTTCTCCAACTCTCTGGAGAACAGTGACACAAATTAGTCATCTGCAAACATTCATCAAACCACTGTGGTAGTGATGAATGCATACAACATATGTGACCACTGAGCTCCCTTTCCTAGTAGCACGCAGAATTTCGTAGCTCCTGTGTCTGCTGGAGTCATCTGAGCAAGAGAAAGGAGACAAATTCATCCAAATCCAGTTCAGTGTCACCTACTGTCGGACGACGGGTCAGACTTACAGTTCCAGATCACATAAGGAAACTATATTCCTCTTAAATTCTTGACTATATTTCAGTAGCATAGCTCGCTGAGTTCACAATTTATTTTTTATGAACGGAAGATGTTTTGTTTCTGTTTTTTAATTTGTCACTTTGTAACTGACTGTTTCCCAGTGGTGCTCTCAATTTGCTTGTCTTCAGCTCTCTCAACACCGTCATCTGGCTCTGTTTCAATGTCTGCCATATTGTAACTTGTCTTTATAATGCAAACGTAAGAAATAAAGAGGAATACATAAATGTTCAGTGACGGTTAACTAATGTTAGCTTATAACATGAAATTCCCTGAAGATGACATTGGTGCCTAGAGCCCTATTTTTGTGCCCAACGCAGGTCTTGCCCTAAGTGTAATCTAACTGCACATTGATGGAATTTTTGTTCTTTTCACATTTTTGTAGAGGGTCGCAGGTAGGAAGGGATGTCTGCGCCGTTGTAGGACTGAACACAGCCAGCGTGATTCCCAGTCAATCGAAGCAGATCCACTCATTCCCTTTAAATTAAGAGCAGGTGAGGCGTGCGGTCTACGTAGTGGAAGCATTACAGACTTGCTGGATAGCGCTATGGTGTTCATCTTGTCTTCTTAATTAAAATAGATTTTAAGTTTCTTTTTTCAGACAAACTGACTCGCTAGAGTATGTGCAGGAAATCGCAAAATACATTTATAAGGAACTGCAAGGAGATGTCCACCTGGATGATGAAAAGTTGGCCACTACGAAGTGGGCCCTTGGGCCTTCAACAGGAGAATGCGGTAGAGATGAAGTAGAAACCCAAATGGTGCTTTTCATCGCGACGAGTTGAGTATTAAAGCAGTCGTATAGTAAAGATGAAACACTTTTTAGTTAGTAACCGTCAAGAAAGTCTAGCAATAGGATAATTTTCTCAAAACCACCTATTAGTTGATGATAAACATGAATATGTCAAATATTTGTAGCTTGGCCCTCAAATGACTAGCGTATATATGTCCTGCAAGTGGACTGAAGCATGACGTACATTGTCAGTGATTCGTACTCTCTTAGTAATGTTTTCATGAAGAATTTTTTTGTTCTGTGAAAGTCTTTGGTTATTGCCACACTTCTTCATATCTTCTCAACATTGTCAAAGGACAAAGGAAGTAACTGCTGATTGTATGAGAGGTGTCAAGAAAACAACACACTCCTGACACCAATGTTGCAGCTGTGACATTCCACCTACGGTTCGCTCTCAAGGGCTCTTTCGTATTGTAGGAAGGTAGCACTGATGGAGGACAGAACAGGTGTATACATAAACCAAAGCACAAACATGGAAGCAGGGATTGAATTGGAAAAGAATGGCTACTTGTGAACTTCATGTTTTTTTAACTATATGAGAAATTCAATCAAAATTATATAAATCAAGTATAAATATGAACAACGTTTATATACACATTTGGTTATCATATGAACCTGGTACAGAAGTATATTTTTATTATGGCATCATTCTTTGTATATGAATTATCCACCTGTGTAACTATATAATTATTTAATTAGTAAGCTAAGGGGTAAGACTTGATAAGTGTTGTACTTCTTCCTACTCCCTTTGAACATGTAAACCAAGTTGAACTATGACATCTGATGATTTTCTTTCGCTTTCTTTCATTTTTGTTTTCATCTTGTAATATGGTTATATGTTCAATTAATCAATCAATCACTTCATAAAATGAACAAAACATATTTGAAAATATACAATCAAATGTTGGTGGGTGGGGCATTACCAAGGTAACACCAATTTCTGACATGGCTATAGCACCACCTAGACCTCGTTTCACACCGTGCCTGAAGAATACAATTTTGTTTTTTTTAGGACTAAAACCGCAGCCTCTTTTTGATGGCCTACTATTCCTGTATTTTAATGTTGGTCATTACGGTGTGACAAGGATTTATTAGACTTTTTTTTCATTGTTTGAAAAACAATGGTGACACAAATTATGATTTGATGTTTTGCCATAATGTCATATTTGAAAAGTGCATTTCATGTCAATCCTGAACAAAATCCCCTGCGGTCCACATTTAGATGTTGCTTGGTGAAAAGTCAGATAAAAATATCTGAAACATTCACTTATAATATCATTTACATTTACTTATAATTATAAGATCCCTGAGTCAGGATGTGATTCTGTTGCAGGGTCTCTATATTTACCAAGTATTGTTTTGATACCCAGTACACCAGATATGGACTTCAAAGGGATGCCCGCATAAGAGGCTGGCATACTGACAGGGCCTTTGAAACCAAACACCGCTTTGGGATGGCGGGGCAACTGTCCATCATCCTGACACACATAAACAAACCACCCGAGAAGGAAACGCGTGTAATACTGAGAAACCTTTAACTCACTTGGTCCCTCCACTAAGTCTAATAAGAACTAGTGGTAGATATTGCATGGCGGCGATTAACTATCGAGCAACAGAGTTTCATTTGTCTTTGGGCCAAAGTTGGGATAGGCTCCAACTTCCTGCTACCCATTATAGGATAAGACATTGAAAATGGATATGGATAGAAGGTTGTACCGAATGGTGACTGCAAATTTACACAAACTCAACTCAGTTGTCAACTCTACTTTATTTCTAGAGCACCTATGAACACAACTGTAACATACAAATATTGTGCATAAAGACAATGAATAATAATAAGTAGGAAATAAATGAAAAAAATATTTATTTCCAATGAAAATACGTAGTGCTTCTTTTAAAGCAAACTCCTACGGTGCCTCCTGTGACCAGACTGTCTACCTGTGAGGAGGTGGCAAAGAAGAACTCTGTAGACACTGGCATTTGGGTTAGAGGAGCTCCTTGGTTTTATTCCCTCTCATATCACATACTTCAGTAACATGTGTGAAGCTGTTTGCAGATGAGAGAGAGGAATATGATTGAAGTTGCTGACATTACTTGCGTTGGCTGCAGCAGGCCTGCAACTGAAGCTTGACTGAAAACAAACAACTGCAGTTTTTCATCAGCCGTTAGTTTATCAGTTGGCTTGTAAGCACATATTGCCATTAATGATCACAGGAGTAACAGTTCTAATGTCTTGTCCATTTTAGTTGTGGCTCACTTCAATTTGCAATCCTTTACCTTGATGTCGACTCTCGTCTCTGTCAATATCTTCCCGTGATGCATTCTTCACCAAGGGCATGCCGGCCAACTCCTTGTTGGGGCGAGTGAAGCATCCAAGACCACGGGGAAACTAAATATCACAAAGCGTCAAAACGTCCTTAATCTTTATTCAAATAACATGAATACAATGCAAAAAAATATTAACACTCCAATTCCATGTGGGAACCCGACACAACTGTTTATGTTTGTAGCTCATTGCACTTTTGGATGAGAATCATAAACAAAGGAGGGGGGAGTCTGATCACTGTAATTCTCGGTTAAAATAAATCTCAAAGCTTGCAGGCTGTACTTGTGCAAACGTTTTAGACTGATGCAAAAAGAATATGGACAGGTAAAATATGTGAAATGATGCTGACTTTCAGACAGAAAACCGTAATTTCTCCCTCCAAAAAGATTATGGCTAAAAGACTATTCAGTGCCCATGATTTAGCATAACACAAAAAAGTAAAAAGGGTGAAAAGTACAAATAAAAAAAACAACTGGAGATTTAGTTCTCTACCTTGGACAGATTATACACAGCCACAGTAAGTAAAGTAAGTTTCGTATGGCTACACCTCTATTCATAGAGGTGTGGGTCCGGGAGCGAAACAGAGTTTCGGTTCGGACGCCGGGTTTTTGGATCATTCTTGGTTTCCCCGTATGGGTACTCTGCCACCGCACGACGACAACGTGATGATCCGGCGCGGCGGCCCTGAACAGTTGCCAGCCAGTCACAGGGTAGACATAGACGCCGTCACTGAGTGGGAACCGAACCCAAGCTGCCCGCACACAACTCGGGCGATTGTACCACTACACCATCAGTGACTGTACAGCCACAGTATAATTAGGTAAAACAGACGTAAAGTATTTTCACAGACCATCTTTTCAAGGCAGTCCATTACAGACATCTGTATTTTTGAGAAAGCAAGTCTGTGTCACGTCAATAAACTAATGGTTTTATACTAAACAACAGACTCCTACCAACTGTTTTTTTTTTGTCTGCACGTCAAATTTTACAGGCATTACTCATTTTCCAAATAGATCCCCAACTGCAGCAGAGCCGACCTGTCGCAAATACTGGAGCATTGCAACTATTCCAGATAATCACGTGTTTTGTATAAGCACACAGAGCAGCTTCAACAAGGCAGAATTGCTAGATTACACTTTGCATGGAGTAAAGCTTTGAAACCTAAAAAATGTTGACTCAATCAACTTTATGAATAATTTTGAAGAAAATATTGTAATTTGTTATTCAAAACTGTAACTCTTCGCCAAACTATCAAATCTAATCTAATCCAAATCTTGATAATGCAAGTTGAAGAACATAATCAGACATGAACAACATGAACCACATCTGCAATATCTCATCAGGTTATTCTAAAAACTGAATACACATCAGAGTACTAGTTTTTAATGGTCTGTTCAGTAACACACAAAAAGACATTTGCAGCTTCCGGTGGCTTAGCTGAGCATCATATGACATTGGAATGTGTCCATCTCCAAGGTGCGGGGTTGGGGAACCTACTGTAGACCAAACTAGGGTCCTCTTGGACATGACAGATGTTTCTGGAGGCTTGGAAAGATGTTCTAACTGGCAATATTCTTTACAAGTTAATGGAAGCTATCACAGGGCTTGACGGTTAAAAATGGCGGCTAGGTCTGCATGTTCATAACCAACCGTGGCGTCCTCTGGTGCACATGTGGGCTACTCAGGTCCTCAGGGGCTGGTATCTTAAATGTTTTATATTCTCTCTCCCTACTCCAACACACCTGATTGAAATGATCAGAATTTTTATGTTGCTGATGGGTTGATCATTTGCACCTGGTGTTTTGAAGGAAGGAGGCATATAAAACATCCAGCATGCCGACCTCAGAAGACTAGAATTGCCCACCCCTGCTCTCGTGGTAATGAATGTCTATGGGCTTCTTCTACGCATTGAATGAATGGAGTGTTAGCACTGCCACTTGCATACACATTTGTTTAATAAATTAGACTGTTTTAATGTCAACATGTGACACACGTGATAAAACGCCTTTATTGATGATAGAAAGATAAACAGTTACGTCTCTTTGTGAGTACAAGCATCACTTGAGTCGGCGAAAAGCGTGTGCGCGGTGTCTTGAAGTAAGGAGCGTGTAATCTTTCACATTCAGCTATTTTAATAATGAAATTCTAATTATTGGATTGAAAAAGAAAATCAATGGAAAGCACTGACCAAAGAAATAAAAGGGGCAGAGTTTAAAGTTATCCGTTTTTCCCCCAATGGTTTCAACGCTTCTCGTGCAGAGAGCAGCAACAGGGGGCGGTTGCGGCAGTGGCTCACTTGCCTACGTGACCGCACATCCTTGATGACGTATTTTATTCAGAAAAATGCATGGGACAACCACTCTTAATCATTGTATAAATGCGATCATGGAACAATTTATTACTACCTTGCTGAAAAAAAATTGCTTGACATTTTTTTTCTGCCTTGAGTATGAGCTTTTTTACATGTACACTTTTAGTAAAAAGTAGTAGTAGTAGAACACTAAGAATAACTTCAGGCTAACTTCAAAATAAACTGTATAATAATAATATTAATAATATATGGACATCAATGCCTTGGACATTTTTATTTTTAAGTTGTTCCCTGCAGCATGTCGCGGCGTAACGGCTGAATTGACTTGAGATCCAGACTGATTTTGGACCATCACAAAACATTATTTTCAACTTCAACATCATAAGGTTGTCCTGTAACAATGTTCAATCGCTAATTTAAAAAAATATAAAATAAAATTAAATTAAATACCAGCATTTAGCCACGGCTCAAGTGCCCCACAGGCTTGCAAAAGCTGTCCCATGACTATTCTTTTCAAAGTCACCTTAATAAACGTCAATTACTGCACACTTTGACGCAGACAGCCTGGCACAGTTGCCGTTCCTGCTAATCACTTTAGAACAAAGCAGACTTACTCAAGTGGTGTCGTGTCTGAACGAGGGGATTTGGACCAAAATGTGGATGAGTTTCTAAATAATTTATGGACATAAATACCTTAGTATGTTTTTGTTTTGAAATTGTGCACGGCAGGGCGTCGCTGCATAACGACTGATTTGACTCAGTGACACAAACTTGCCACCGAGCAGTATAGTAAGTTATAGAATATGCTAAAAATATATATACTGGTTACTTCTAACCTTTAGGTATTGTATTTATTCATTCATTTATTTTCACTGATTTCCCTGCCATCTTAAAATTAAAAAAAAAAAGTGCCCACTCTAGAGCAGCCAACTTGACCACAAGTGAAGATCTTGTAAAGAACTCATGCATCTCTGTATTGAATTTAAAGGGAACTTTTTTTTTGGCTAACCCGATAGCGTTTGTTTGCTTTTTTTGTATAAATACATTTCTGACAATACTCTACCATGCTCTCTTGCCTTGGCTGCTTCCCTGCACTTGGCTTAACCTGTCTTTTGTTTTGTGCTCGACCAAAACAAACCCTACCTGTGGCCGACAAGAGCAGCTATACTTTCATATGAGAAAGAGAGGTGACTCATAGCAGACTTCCATGAGCCTCCTTTTTTAGCTGTAGTGGTAGTTTGAATGAATTACAACACCAGGTGACAAAAATATGTGCGAGGGTTTCACTTTCATAGTATGATGAATATACATATAAGTCCATTTGTAAGTGCACAACTGTATTTCCTCACATATACCCACCTACACAAAGTAAGAGACATAAATTATTTGAATCGCTAACTTGTATGAAATGTCGACTTTGCTTTGTATGAAAAATTCCAGTGTGTCTAACCACACAACGCTAAGGCCAATGAACAGCTCACATTAATCCAATCTGGCCAAATATAATATCTATTCATTTAACTTTAAAATTTACATTATTGTTTTTTATGATTTTGGTTGACTGTGATTTTGGCTGGCAAGTGGCTCAGAATATACACTGCCTCTTGCCCAAAGTCTGCCAAGGCTAGCGGACATCGCACCACCAACCGGAGTGCTGATGGGCACTACCGAAAATGTAGGAGATATGATTTTGTTTCATATTTCAAGTGAACAACCTGTTCTTTGAACACTTTGTTAAAGGCCATGCTCTGCTTTGGTATCTGTTGTATGGAAAATGGAAGCCCTCTGCTCCCAGGTGAGACAAAGCTTGCATAGAGCACAAAACCACAGTGAGCCAGATGGAAACTCCATGGCATCACTCTGGAAGCTTGAGTCATATTCATGTGACTGAGCAGGATTAGCAAAGTATTAGTTTGTCATAAACATCACGCGACCTACAGCAAAGACAGTGCGGTCACAATTGGGCAGCTTGCTTTCAAGGTATCTGTATAGCTAGCTATTGTGCTCTTTAACCTGCCATATTCTGTTTCACTTCAATTTGTTTATTTTTGTTGTGAAACTAGTTTGGGATCTTGCAAATAAAATGTAGATTAGCCATGACTAAAGTACAGACCAAAGGCCATACTTTTAATTTAGCAGTTCAAGGCATACCATGTACTGTATTCAAAATTTGCCCACAAGAAATAGAAGAAAGAAAAAAGAAGATATCTTTGATGGCCAATCTGTCATGATCCGTCCTGATGATCGGGTATTAAAAGTTTAAACCGTAAATATAACAAAACCTGTGATCCCAAAACAGTTTGTCGTTTCAAAGTCAGTCAAACATATTCCAAATAGCTCAACCATTAAGAATAAAAACCATATAGATGAACTTATACCGGTCGCAATTACAATGAAGCTGGGACATTATGTAAACCATAAATAAAGTGATTGGCAAATCTTTTCCAACCTAAATTCAACTGAATGCTGAATGTAAGTTGAGTAGTTTGAACATCTTCCCTTGTTGTAACTCGCCAGTTTCATCCACATTAATAAACAAACGGCACGTTTGATTGTAATAAAGGTAAAATCCCCCCCCAAAATAAAAATGAAAAATTACAATTAGAAATCATTAAAAAGTATAAAAGGCAACCTCTACTTTGCAGTATTTCACCTTTCGCTGGGTGTTCTGGTCCCATGAACTGCGATAAACGAGGGATTGCAATAGATGCAATCTTCAAAGTGATCCAATTTATTGTACAAAAACAATTGGCAATGGGGCATGTTTACTACTGCGTTACATCGCCTTTCTTTTTAACATCACCCAATTAAGTGTTTAGGAACTGAGGAAAATGGTACAGAATACAAATTTACAATGAAGGTGAGAGTGGGGTAAGACAAGGCCAAAATAAAATAAACACATCCAATGCAGCCTATTCATCCCGAAAGGATGATTCCCCCCTCTGAGGCCCGTTCTCAAGGGTGAGACTATTGGCTTAAATAAGATGCTAGGGGGCCAAGGTAAACAGGGTTGAAAGTAGAAGGGCCTCAGGAACTGAACACCATAACGTCTATTTTCTTTCAGTGACATCCATGTTTTGATGTCCTACAGACAGGACAAAGTGGTCTTTAGGAGAAAGCTTCTTTTTTGTTCAGCTGGACAGATATCTGACTGTCATACACATAGCAGTGGAAGGAAATTCCATGTTTTCTGAAGATGGAACCTATTGGTAGCAAATATAATGAAAACAGCAAGGACCCCAAAACAGAACCCAGTGGAACACCATATAACAGCGGGACTCAGCGCAACCTAGGCTAACACAGAAAGTCCTGCCGTCCAAATAGGTTCTAAAACCATCTAGAGCACTACCAATGATGCCCACCTGGTGCTGTAAACGAGTCAGAAGAATACGGTGGTCCACTGTATTGAACGCTGCAGTCACATCCAGCAAAACCAGACACACAGTCTCCATTGTCATTTGCCAGGAGGATAGCATTAAAAACTCGGAACAGGGCTGACTCTGTGCTATGCATCATCTTGAAATCTGACTGGAAAACTTCCATGACATTATGTTCATCCAAAAAACATTTTAAATGTGTGTGCATCACTTTTTCCAGAATTTTAGAAATAAGAGGCAGCCTGGAAATGGGTGTAAAATTTGACTTGACTTTTTGGAACGTTACAGACATTAATCCATCCATTATCTTTACCACTTCTTCTCACAAGGATCACGGGAGGTTGGAGTCTATCCCAGCTGTCTTTGGGGAGTAGGCGGGGTACACCCTGAGATGGTTGCTAGCCAATCGCAGGGCAGACAAAGATGAACAACCATCCGCGTTCACACTCAACCTAGGGGCAATTTAGAGTGTCCAATCAACCTGCCATGCATGTTTTTGGAATGTGGGAGGAACCCGGAGTACAAGGAGGAAACCCACGTAGGCACGGGGAGAACATGCAAACTCTACACAGGAAGGCCAGAGACGGAATCGAACCCACGACCACTACACTGTGAGGGCATCGTGGTAACCAGTTGGGCCACCATGCCGCCACTACAGACATTCAATTCAAATTAATTTACAAAAACAAAACAAAAACATGAATTATATGTTGAAAAAAATTGTTTTATATGACATCAGAACTTAATTGGAATTTGGGCTCGTAACATGATATGTCAGGGTTTTGCGTTGATATGGAGGACCCAAATGCAGGGAAGCCAGGCAGGGATAACTTGAAGGGTATTTAATTAGAGAAAACTAAAAGGCAAACAAGGAACTCGGATATACAAAAAGGTCAAAGTGCAAAACAAGGATCAAAGTTACAAACAAACTCTAGAAAATTAACTCTGACATAGCATAGACAAAAGGCTCGACACAGGCAGGAGTACAACTGACGGAGACTACTGAAGTGGACATCAGACATGGACAAGAACTGAAAGTAAACCAGGAACTCAATACAAACAAATTATCGTGACAACTTGGAACACCTGGAGAAGACACAAAAGGTTGGAGGGTGCTGTTGGTTAACAGTGGTGCCTGGGTAAACGAGCACAGGCGGACACAATGGCACATAACAAGACTCACCAAGCACAAGGAAACAACTGAAACTAAAAACTGAACCAAAATCAACAAACAGTGACCATGACACGAGAGCGTACGTGCATATCCAAAACTTTATTCCAGTACTGCAATGAGGAAAAGTTTGAATTTGTGTAATGTTTGACAAGCTATTGTGCTAGGCAACCAGTGTCGCTACTTCCTAATAATGACCATCGAGTTTTTATGTCTCTTTGGTAAAGGGTCATTTAATCAATGTTCATATGGCACTCTTGTTTGCGCCATGATTGTGAAACTGATACCGATTTGAGCAAAAATCCCAGAAGTTTACCTACACCTAGAGCATTTCAACTTTAATCTAGCTCGTCAGTTGATTGTCAGAAGCCATTTTTATTCTGCTTTTTCCAACGCTGCAAAAAATGCAAATAAGTGAATTGTGAATAGCAAACTGCGTACACGTGGTATTACTGTACTGTTGCATTTTTCGTTGTATTCATTTTGATTTATACCACAAAAATGATGCAGGAAACAACAATGGGTGAAATTGTGAATCTGAATTTGCAAATAGGCGGGGATGGCTGTACTGTATAACAAACTAGTAAAGATGAGAAAGGGAGAAGAAAAGATTTTTTTTACATGGAAATGTCGCTGTAATTAAACGCTCAAATCTACAAAGTCACTAAAAAAGAAATGGGGGAAGAATGGCAGCAGACTACTAGAATAATACTAGTTCAATTAGATATTTTCCTATCCAAACAAGAAAAAAGTATTTATGGTGTGTTTGTTTTCTAGTCTGATTGTAGGAAACCACTTCTTTAAACTCCACATGATAATGAATCCTTAAACCTGCTGGAATAAAATTTACCAGACCCCCCCACACGCACACCCACGCGCGCACACACTTTTTATGTGTCCAATGTTGGGTCAGTACCTGTGCGTCTGTCCAAAGTGGAGGGCTTGTTTTTTCCTCATAATTCTCATCATTATCTTTTTTAAAATTTAAATATTGATGGATGAAGAAAAAAAATGGACTCCAGCCTAAAGGGCACTTTTCTTATCTAGGCCAAAATGGCTCTGCTTGAACACCACTGGGACAGTGAGTTTGAAGCTCACTTTGAAAATAAACCTGGCAGAGCAATAACAAGTTGAATGCATGCGCTTTTTTTACCTTTCACCACCAGGGCCATCTTGCGTCTTTTGACAGTCAATATCCTCCTGACTACCAGGGAAAAAATGTTTAAAAATTAATTTTGAAATTCCCCAATCTATGTGAAGTAATTGGAATACTGCAAACGAAATTTTTTAAATTTTCATTTTTGTTTTGAAGCTATGATGTGTCTTCTACAGTGGACATCGGAACTAAATTCAGGGGAAACGGAAGTTCATTGTAAAACAGTTAGTCTAACAAAAACATCCTAAAGTCTACTTGACAAAGTGTTCAACATGAATATTGCAGTCCATCATCGCTTTTCTTTTGTTTCACTTTTGCTTCTATTATGCTTTGTAATGCTGGCGCTCCCGGCGGTGCCGAGAACCCCGAGGTGGACTCGTTAAGAGCAGACAGGGACAAGCCAGAGAGGGTTGCAAGGAATTTATTATTCCGGCAGAGATCAAACATAACAAAGGAACAATAACAAGGTGCCGATGGCAAAGCCGAAAGTGCTGGTGGAGAACACACACCAGGGGAAAAACGCGATGAACAGAAAACGCTTGCAAAAGGCAAGAAAACAAGAACAAACGTAAATCGCTTACCGCGGAAGGGTAAGGAAAGCCAATCAGGAAGCCAACACGGCCAATAAGGGCTAAAGCTAGAGGTGGAGTCGAGGAACGGACAAGAGGTCGAAATACATGTAGAGCACAGAACAATGGCGAGAATAATCACTTGGTACATGGACGTGAGCAAGAGAATAATCCGACGCTGAACCGTCAGCGCGGAGGGTTTAAGAAGGACAGGTAATCATGACGTGATCAGGATCAGGTGCGTGGCAGGTGGGCGCGCCTCTCCAGGCGCGGCGGCATGCCCGGGGAAGAGCGCTGGAGAAACGCCCCCACGTCAGCTGGGTAAACACAAACAAACAACACGTGAGACATGGCACGAGAAAACGGGTCATGACATGCTTATTTGATATGATACTTCTAAAAGCAATTCCCTTTCTTGGAAACACAAAGGAAAATCTTGCACTTGGAGCACATAAATTTGTTTCACTGTTGCAGCCAGATTGGCGACACCTTGATGCATGTGTTTCATCCACCATCTCTGGAAGATGCACAGCATCATAGTGTCTCAGAGCTGCATTTGACTGTGGTTTTCATTTTTGACGTGGGGAAGTGTAGTCATCTTCGCTATCACTTGCTTGCTGCACGTCCTGCTTGGGCTCGAGCAATTAACTCTGCACCAAGGAGCAATTTGAGGATCATCAAGGATCTTCTGTGGTTTCTTCCCCAGACACTCTTATACTGAATCCATGAGTTGGTGATTGCCAGGTCAAAAAAGTTGAAAACTGCACGCACTGTCCCTTTTCTAGTGCGAGAGGCCATTCTGTGGAAATTCAACATTCGATCGATCAAGTCCACACCACCCATGTTGGTGTTTTGTACAAAGCAATTGCCATCGGCCTTGACACTTGGACAAATCTTTTCTCTTTCTTGGACCATCTTCTGCGTGTGTCCTGAGGCTAAATCCCGTAGGCAAATGATGGCATGACCACTGGCTTGTTTTCCAACCATTTTATGACAGCAAGTTCAGATGTGCGTCGTCTCACCACCATCTCTGGTGACCCCCTTCTTTCCATTTGAAGAGCTTATCACCTATGATCCTGCAGTTGTTTGGAACCTTGTTATTCATGAGGGTTCCAGTCGCTGTCAGTCCTTTTGTCATCAGGGTGTCAAGGAGACTGATTGTCGTAAAGTACCAGTCAAAGAATAGGTGTGTGCCTTGGGGAACAGACTCTGTCAATTGAAGAACAGCTTTTTCCCCGAAGCCCGATCCTCCTGTAGCTGTGAAAGTTGTCTTGCCTTGGTAGACCACAAAATCCAAAACTAGACCAGTTGGTGCAGCCAAGATACTGGTGCACTGATTATCGACCAGTCAAAGGAGTTACTTGCTCGTCAATGCACAATTTTCCTGTTCTTGGCAGACTCAGACATCCTTGCCTTACTTTGCTCAAGAGGGACCTGATTCTGCACAAGAGATCACTTGTTTTTTCTTCATCTGAAACATCAAAGTCGTTGACGAGCTTGATGGAGTTTCTCAATTTGTAAAACTGGTTTCTAGTCAAGGTTTTCGCCACAATTTTTACTCTCGTACTTGAAGCTCAATACATTTGAATGTTTGGCTATCTGAGACAGCCCATGTAAATAGAATTTCCCAAAAATCTGCATGAAAATTCCCTCTGCTTATGGGAATGACCCTTTCTTGTCATTTGGAAAAAAAGAGCAAAATGGACGAAATAACTTCAAATGTCCACTACAAAGGAGATGTTTTAAACACTTGAATACTAGGCTCAAATACACTTAAAATAACTCAAACAACACTTTAACATGTTCATAAGAGTCTTATAAATAAAATGCCAACAGCATTTCAAGGCAAAATGTCTTTGGTAAAAAGTATTAAACACTTACATTTCCTCTTCCCATAAAAAGTGCTTGCACTGAGGGAAGCCATATTTGTCTATGGTGATGGCAAGGTAACAAATCCCCCACCCCTACAAATTTGGTATCATTGGAAAGCTCTGAATGAGTTAATGCAATTGGATGCACTGGGTGGGAGATATTTAGGTTTAGAAATGTCGTCTACAGAGGACAAATTTGAACATGTGGTAGTCAGGAGATATAGGTTCTTCCTTTTGGACAATAAACAACTGAAAGGCAACGAATGCATGCACAAGTCTAACAAGAAAGGAGAGCAAACACGCCAAATCCTGAGTGGAGCAACATTAGAAGCCATCTTTCTCCAGGCAGCGAAGTGAAAGCAGCGCGGTGCCCTCACAGGAGTCGGGTTACATTCATGAGATGACTGACATATAGTGATGGCCATTCATCTGGGTGTCACTGCATTCCGCTTCCATGTTTTATTTCAAGAGCATGAATAACAGCTCTCATCACAGGCCGCACTGCGAGTGTGTTCCTGCACTGGTTTCAATACAAAGGTTGATATATTTAATGGTTTCATCAACATATTGACAATGTCATCCGTCACCCGCTTCATTTTTTTCATATGATTTGCTCTCTGCAAAAATACTGTGCGGATTTTTGGCAGACCAACAATTGAGTCTGTCCCTTGTTATGGTGAAATTAGATGGCCTAGAAATGAATAGTTAAAACCAAATCTGAGATTTTTAGCCTACACTGTAGTTCTTCCAGTGCATTTTACACTAAAAGACTATATTTGGTCCCAGTGAACTGTGTCAGATTTGAGAGTAAAATATTCAGCATAAAGTTGCCTGAGAATTTTATACTGAATATTTTACTTACAAATTTGACTCTGTTTACTGGGACCAGATATAGTCTTTTTAGAGTAAAATGTACTGTGCAGTATTTACTGTGCAGTTCGACAGCAGGTAAGATTATGGGAATAATGCTATTCAGAAATCTACCCATCAGGCAACTGTCATTTTACTGGACAGTACGCATGTTGAACTGTAAATCTATTCTGAATTCTGAAAAGAATTGAGGTTTCCCTTTTACAATCATAATTGAAACAAATACAATTTTGTTCTTGAAGGATATGAGATTCTTGACAGCCAGAAAACAATTACTTTTCTCATATTTTGTCTAGTTCTACTTTGTATGTGAACGGATCGGTTTCTGCCTCTGTCCGTTTTCTTGGGTCCGTCGTACAATACACATTCTTAACAGGATCAATGAATATTAACCAAAATGTTGGGGTTTTGACTGAACCTCCAGTATATTGATGACAGAATATTTTGGGTATGGTGACGCGAGGGAGGGCGATGTGAGGTGAGGTGCCGCGAGTGTTTGTGTGGTTGCTATGATGAAGTGTTGTGAGGTGGCATGGAGGTGCACAGAATGTGGCAGTGAATGAGTGACAGCATCAGGTTTGTATCTCATTGACTTTTAAATTGATGAAGGTTTGTGCTTATTCTACATAATTAATTTGTTGCTGTATTCCACCTGTTTAAAACAAATTTCCGCCTAGTGGAAACCAATAAAGTTAGTAACTTAACTATTATGATGCACTGCCGCTCAAACCATTTCTGTCATGTGTAGCCAATAATGGTCATACTTTGATCATCTGATCTGCCAGAATTACAGAAACAACACATAGATTCATACATACATACTAGGGCTGGGCGATATGACCTAAAATCGATAAATTGGGCAATTTTACCTCGGTAACGATAAATGCGTCATAAATTCCCCCTGAGGACCAAAATCAAAATTAATGCAGGAAATGCATATTAACTGCTTTTTTTATTGACCAACTGGTACACATTACTTTCAATGAAAAATAAAAGTGCAAAAATCATTTGAATAAACATTCAAAATAGCTTGCTTTGCATGACTTGAACAATGTCACAAGGAACAGGAGAAAAAGGGTACCTCTCACAAAATCTTTTTCTGCAAATATATTGTGCCGAGATGCTGTAATGCCATTTGCTAAGGCCTAGATTAGTGTAAAGGTATCTTGTAAACAATATAAATAATGCCATGTGCAAAGGAGCTAGTTGCCTGGAAACATAATGCTAAATAAAATGAAAAAAATGTCAATGGAATGCCGATGCCAAATAAACAAGTGTGCTTCATCAGGAAAATGTGCCCTCTCGAGTACTCTGGTACGCGGTCGCGACGTGTCGTCTATGTACTGCACATTCAGGCTCAAACAGGGATCCATGTTGTGACTCAACCACAAGTCGGATGTGGATGCAAAATGCTCGACATGTCTCCGCTCCCGTCCCGATGTTGTACATATATTTGTGACAAATATTTTCGTACTTCTCTTTGGCTACGTTCATGAGGCGTTTAAATCCTGTGCGCTCCACTGTAACTAGAGGAGCTCTATCTTTAGCTATGTGCTAGGCTATCGCGTCCACCTCTGAGACGTTCTCTCGTATGGTGTCGCCTCCGTTATGGGCTGTTGTCACTCGTTGAACCTTGCTTCTCACTTTGAACTTTTAGCACAAGCTCCAAGTCAACAGCATGGTTGTGTTGTGGGTGGTGAAAAAGAGAAGGTTGGACGCGCTGTTTCAGGTGCTTACAACGCATGTTGTAGTTCATGTTCTTTTGCTCAAACATCGTCTTTATGGAACCCAAAATATTTCCAAACGACAGATGTCGAATTTCTTTTCGGGACAATTTCAACTAACGTTACTTCGTCTGCAGCCGTGTCAGCCGCTTCAGGATTTGAATCGCCAGCTACGAACGCGTCTTCTGTTTACATTCTTCTACAGCGCATGAGTCACGTGACTACATGCGCTGTCGTCTTAAAGAGGCATGAACATCGCCGCAGACAGAAAAGACTTTTCTCTTTCTTTTTTTTTTTTAGACACCGAATTTACTGACATGGGCAAAATGATGTCGGTCATTGTAATACATTTCGGTAACGGTAAATCTTCGGTTTATCGCCCAGCCCTAATACATACCTAATAAAACTATATAACTTTATAGTTTTATAAATACATTCATGAAATTGGATTTATTGTCATTGTCATTTATCATGCTTCAATTGAAAAAAAATGCATTTATTTATTTTTAGCGAACTAATATGAAACACCAAATGAGTAAGAACTTTTCAATAACAGACAGCACAACTCAATTGGTGGTTTAATTTGTGACTGAATTTTTTTGTATTAATTACATTTGTGTGTACAATAAATGCTGTTTATATGCGCTTTCACAGGAACAGGAAATGGTGTGAATCGAACGTATGGGTTTGAGAAAGGTTGCAAAGTATAAATGGCAAAGATAAAAATAACCAGCTAGAATGTTGGAGTTGGCTGCATGGACAAAGTGGTTTCTTGGGCTTTGTCGCCACTCTCGGGGCCGACAAGACAACAGTCAAGTCAGTTTGATTCAAATGGTGCCAACTCAGAGCAGATGTTATCTCAAAGCTCTTTGGTGCAGGATTCGAACCACACGCCTCACACATTCAAGAAAAGCAACTCAATTCCAAATGGGCAAGCACCAAAGTGGCAGAGGCAAAGAAAAACACCCTCTAAAGGAGATACGAGAACAAAAACAAGACTTCTTGTGGGGCAGCCCTCTGCCTCAAGCAAATGGAGAGACAGAGGAGAGTGAAAGATGGCAGAGAGAGCACAAGAATAAAGACAGAGGAATTAGTGCGGTGAGGATATTCAAGACAGCAGTACCAACCAGTGGGCAAGCATCCGAAAGGAGACAAGGATTGATGAAGCCAAACAAATATTAGGGAAATGATAGACAAAACTGTTGAGGCCACCTATGTGAGTAATTAACCTAATGTGCGTGTAAGACGTGTAAAATACACACAAGGAAACAGCCAACATGAAAAACAAAATGTAATCTAAACAAAAAGGCA
The DNA here is from genome assembly GCF_059441095.1 of Idiotropiscis lumnitzeri. Lineage (NCBI taxonomy): Eukaryota > Metazoa > Chordata > Actinopteri > Syngnathiformes > Syngnathidae > Idiotropiscis > Idiotropiscis lumnitzeri. The sequence goes on along the minus strand of NC_142399.1, from coordinate 19,335,090 downwards.
CATGATCAAATGATCCCAACTGATTTTGGTCAAGAAGTCGGGTATACCCTGATTTAGTCGCCAGCTCATCTTAGCCATTATCTTTGTAATTGTAAGTAGTTTCATTATTGTTACATTTTGGTAGGTGATTGACTGATATAATTTTGACTAAAGTTGTGAAATAAGAAACAATCTGTTCCCTGTGAAGATTTGCATTTGTATTTACTTAATGCATCCTTGCCAGGCAAAGCTGGTCACAAAGAGGGAAGATACTGGCAAACTTCAACCAGCACAGCCACTAGAACTTCCGATTGAGGCGTGAGCAGTGAGGTGGCCAGTGGCTGGTGCACTACTGACTTTTTCCAGAAATGTAACATTCAAATAGCGCCGTGCTTCTCAATTATTTTCTGTTACGACCCCTCCAAGCAAGATGAAAACAATTTGCTGCCCCACCACCCACTCTCCGCCGCAACTATAAATAATAGCATTTTCGTTGCAAAACAAACCTACACCATAGAGTTGATACTCGCTGCGAACAATGGGCAAGGAGAGCACCACTGCCAACTACTGGAGTGGATGTGCACTTTACTGTAGTACGGCTGAAAAAAAAGCATGTTCCCCCAGGTCACACGTGGCCACCCGGGGGGGGGGGGGCACCCCACTATTTGAGAATCACTGCAATAGGGTCATGTAGATTCAGATTTCAGGTTTAATTGACAGCTTCTACATCGACTTCTGGTTGCATTTCATCAACGTTTGGGGTCAACGTGATCCGTCAGGTGAGTGGAGATGCTCAGAACTTCTTGCAAATTTAGTTTTTTTTTTGTTTTTGTTTATTTGTTTCATGGACTGGGTATCATCAATCATGGCTATTTTATTTTCAAGGTTAATTACGTAAAGGGGAAGTGAACTTTAATATGTTCTATGCAGGTCCACTAGTCAAAAAATGGCATTCTGATTAATATTGCATTTACAGAATATGACTTGGGCAGTAAAATCCACCCGTTTTCAGCCAAGTCAGGGGGCAGCCATTTTCTCACTTGTACTGACTGAAAATGACATCACAGTTGCTCAGGGCTCAGGTAACGACTAATCATGGCTCAGCTTCAAAACACAGGTGAGCTGTGAATAGTCGTTACCTGAGCACTGAGCAACTGTGATGTCATTTTCACTCGACAGAAGTGGCAAACACGATTTTGCTGCTTGATTCATATCAGTGATGGGCGGTCAAGGCCTTCTCTGCTGGCCGAACATAATCAAGAAATAATGATCACATTCTTCACATTGATGTCACATTATATCCTAGTGTTGAATTTTTAGGTTCGAGTTTTTAACCAATCGGAATTCAGCTAGCTCGCGTTGCCAGGCAGACTTCATATTACCACTAGCACGCACTATTCGTCCGAGGCCTTCAGATAAAATCGTGTCGTCGTCTGTTCTGTGTCTCAAGGTGGCTTTTAATGTTGATAGACAGTTGTGATAGCCAATCAGATCACGAGTTGATGACAGTAAGACCTCCTCGCTGGCCTTACGTTGAAGGTGATGAACGCGGCATGTGATTGGATACTCGCTTGTGAGGGGGCAGCGCTATACAGAATCAACACACCAGAAAGTCGTAACTGGCGACCGTTTGAAAATCTAAAATATATTCCTGCTTTTTTAAACCACAATGGCCGAAGTAGGGAATATTGTGGATTTAATTGCAGATACACTTATGAGGTCATTTTCAAGACGAACCTTTCAAGAGAATCTAGTTTGTCCAACACTAACGCAGTAGTGAGCAAGTGTCTTTCTCCAGCCGTGGCCTACGTGTGAAATGCATGCCCCGCCACTGATTCATATTAATAATAATAATAATCAGAATGTAATGTTTAGTCTTGTGTAGGCATATGATATATACCTTCCATGTGATTAATGTGCTTGTCCAAATAATAGTGGTGTATCAACTAATATAATCCTCTGTGGCCTTCTTTGATCCTCTTGTCCTAGAAAAGGGAGCGTATTCATAGAGTTATTCAATCACAGCAATAAAGCCCCTTGGTGGCTTTTCCTCGCATCTCACAAAATGTGCTTGTGCCATCTGATCGCTGTGTGAGGTACAATGAAAACAGTTAACAATGCAACAATTCATACTAACTCATGAAGTGCATAACCAGTACAACTGTAAATTGTATAGTATGAATTGTTTTCCATTTTATGCTCCAGTAGCATCATTTATTATTTCAGGCACAGATGTGGGCAACGCTCCCCCCAAAATTGAGAGTGCTGTAAAAGATCTGCAAGACGAATGGCAGATAAACGTCGTGTCTGGGTGTGCAGGGTTGGCACGGTTCCCAAAATTGTAAAAGACTGTTTTGGCTGAAAAAGGTGCCTCTCCTCACATCAGTACTGAATTTCCATCCATCCATTTTAATTTTCAAGCCGCTTCTCCTCACTAGGGTTGTGGGGGTGCTGGAGTATTTCCCAGCTGTCTTCGGGCAGTGGGCTGCGCACACCCTGAACTGGTTGACAGCAGGGCAGATACTGAATTTGAAAATACCTGGTCAAGAAAAAACACTGTGGGCTAATATTTATATGGGCTAACAGAAAAGTTGTTTTGAAGTAGGTGAAAAAAATAAACTCTTAACACTGAAATACAATATAAAAGTATTATTTAAAAAAATAATAATTTTAATGAGCATGACCTGTTTTCTACAAAAAATATTTGCAGAGGATTGATGACTAAGGATCATGGATAACCAGGGCTCCCCGAATAAAAGGCGTAAAAAGGGTGAGTTTGAAATATTTATTGCAAGTCAGACATGTACCTTGCCTTGTTCTAGTGCATATAGGTTCCTCAAGATCAGCTTGCAGTGATTGCTATTTTGGTTAAACCGTTTTTGAGATATGATTTCAAAATGATACAGAGAAGACATTCCATTCCATTCCAACTGCTACTATCCTTAAATTAGCTGTGCAGATGTGACACATCTGAACAGCATCTGAACTTTCACCTTGTAGCCATGGCTTTTGACTGCTTTATGCTTTACTTTAAAACAAAAATAGGATTTTGTGCTTAACTTATAAATGAGTTCAATGCAAAATTTTAAATGATTTTCTCAAATGTGTGTTGTTTAAATCTGCCTAACTCATCACCTCTATTATCTCTTGCTTAAAATGTGCTAGTTGGATCATTCTCAGGAGTTATTCACGCTAATATTAGCTGACAACAGCTGGGGTAGGCTGCAGTCGTGACCATGAGGACAAGCAGTATCAAAAATATCTAAAACTTAATATAATATACTTTAAAGCATTGCTAAACATACATGAGAAGGTGGAGCAAGGATATAGTAAACAGTTTGATTGGCATTCCAGCTGCTACTTAATGGTGCCACCTGAGTGTGGTTTGGAAGATGACTTTTCCACTGCTGGGAAACAACTCTCCTCTTGTCCCACATGCTGATGTACTTGTCACACAGTCCGGGTTAACCCATGCTGGACTATATGATGAGCTTCATCTGCCTGCAATTGTGGCAAGTGTCACAAAACCACTGGATGTTGGGAAGATCAAAACACAGAAGAGTCTTATGGGGTTGGGGACATATTTGAATTCTGTCAATAAATCATACGTCGGGGATAATTGTAGTCTAGGTTTTTTTTTTTTTTTTTTAAAGATAGTAACTTGTAATACTAATTACAAGCAGTCATGACCTCCAGAGGATTTAACTTTGCCTGAAGAGAAGCTAGACTCCTTACTGAGTACTGCGAAGGTGCCCCAAGGCAGAAAATCGCTGAACTGATCAGAGTTAAACCATTATTGAATTGGATTTCTAATTCTAAATTCTAACGTCGCTTATTTGTTTGCATATAGGTGTGGAGTTGTATGACATATTGTTGTGAAATAACTTAAATAAATAGATAAAAGTAATGTAAAGAAGATTTGTGGTTGGGATGAATAAAGTATAATTCCCCAAACCTGTAGTTCCACAAAATGTGAAGTGCTGCGTTAAAGATTAAGCTAAAAATGTGCTTGTATGTGGGCAGGAAATAACAACCTTCAGAATGCGATACGTCACCATTCCTCACTCTAATCTGGGATAAGTGGGCATTGTTGTAACAAAGTGTCCAGATCCTCCAACTACAAAACCTGACGTAGGATGAACTCCATCACCTCCTCCCTGTCCAGCAGATCACAGGTCACTCAACAAAGCACAAAGGCCCTGAAATAAACCACCGTGACCTCGAAACCTGTCATGACCGCCATCCATAAACAGCAAGGAGGAAAGGCTGGGTTTTCCTCTTCAAATTGTGTAACTGAGATAGGCTGGGCAGAAGGATGATCGGAAATTGAACCTGGCTGACAAGCAAGGTCATTTTCCCAGGATGATATAAACAATGTTGTGGATTAGAGAAACAGTTGAACTCAGATTTCTAATTGAAATGAATTAATGAATAAATTGATATGCTGGATATTTAAAGCGCCATTGTGGGGAAGCGAGGAGGAAGTGGGGAGCCATCACATTCAAAGCGAACCTTCTTTAACCCCCCTTTGACAAAGGTCCATTTTAACGCTCGGCAAGGCATGATTAAAAAGTTGAAATCGTCATACTGTTGAAAATGTCTGCAAGTTCAACTTAGGCTATGGTTCGAATTACGAAAATGAGGACTTACATACACTGCCTTGACAAAACTGACTTTCTGCTTGTCCCTCAGGGGACGCCAAGGCGAGTCACTCACATGATTTATTCTGCAAAGTTTTAATACCGGATGGCCTTCTTGACGCAACCCATCCCTTTTTTTATCCGGGCTTGGGTTTTGCAGTAGAGGGAATTGAACCAGTTTCATCTGCATGAAATACAGAAGCATTTACAGTACTCCTCGCTCTAGCAATGCGTAGACATGACTTTGACAACATTGTCAAAAAAGGTGCTTTAAAATTCCCTTTATGCCTGTATTATTTATGTCAAACATTTTTTCAGGCCAAATCTTTGCATATATCGTTTCTCCTGTATAATAGATGGCTATAACTCTCAAACAGGTTTGATTATGTGTAATAGCATGAAGACACCGGACCTCAAAACAGACCAAGTAGCAAAGAAATAGTAATAAGGGTGGTGAGAGGTCAAGGCCTTCAAGGCTGCTGGCCTAACATAATCAAGAAATCATGATCATATTCTTCACATATTTGTCATATTATATCCTAGTATTGTATTTTTAGGTGAGAGTTTTTATCCAATCAGAATTCCGCTAGCTCGTGTTGTCAGGCAGGTTTCACAATACTAGGAGCACGCACTATTCTTTCCTAGGCCTTCAGATACAATCGTGCTGACATCTGGTCTGTCAGAGTCAATGGGCTTTCAGATTTGATAGACAGTTGCGATAGCCAGTCAGTTGATTACGGTAAGCCTTCTCGCTGGCCTTACGCTGAAGGTGATGAAAGCTTTTTGTGATTGGATACTCACTTGTGAGGGGGCAGCACTATGCGGAATCAACACACCAGAAAGCCGTAACTGGCAATCGTTCGAAAATCTAAAATACATTCTTGCTTTTTTAAACCACAATGGCCCGAAGGAAGGACACGTGTGGATTTCATTGCAGATACACTTGTGAGGCCATTTTCAAGACGGACCATTCAAGAGAACCTAGGTCGTCCAACACTCACTCAGTACTGTGTAAGTGTGTTTCTGGATATGATCCAGCTGTGGTATCATAATTGAAGTTATTACGCGGGGGATTTATACAAGTCGGACTATGTAGGACTTCAGTGAAGGCCCAGATGTGAAATGCACGGCCAGCCACTGAGTAATAGGAAGGTAAATAGCAGTAATAGTAAATCCATCCATCCATTTTCAATACCGCTTCTCCTCACTAGGTTCGCGGGGGGTGCTGGAGCCTATCCCAGCTATCTTCGGGCAGTAGGTCGGGGACACCCTGGATTGAATGCCAACCAATTGCAGGGCACACAGAGACGAACAACCATCCGCACTCACACTCATACCGAGGGGCAATTTAGAGTGTTCAATCGACCTACGATGCATGTTTTGGGAATGTGGTAGGAAACCGGCGTACCCGGAGGAAATCCACGCAGGCACGGGGAGAACATGCAAACTCCACACATGATGACCGGAGCCGGGCTTGAACCCACGACCGATGTTGTCTCTGACTGTGAGGCCATCGTGCTAACCAGTCGACCACCGTGCCGCCGCAGTAATAGTAAAGTATAGTAAATAGTGAAGTAGATATTGTAAAGAAATAGTATAGTATAAATAGTATATATATATTTATATATTATAAATACAGAGTGAAGAAACTAAAACAAAAATTGAAAAAAAAAACTTTTCGTTTATGAGATAAAATAAAACATGACAGGGTTTAGAATCATCAATAATCAAACAAAACTACATTTTATAATTAAGGCAGAAACTAAAACTATAGTCCTCCTTCATTTTTGTCTTTGTTAATTCATTTCATACATGCACTTTCAGCTTTAATTTTTAATGTGTTTATTTTTGGTAGTACTGTACAGCCTTAAAAAAAGAAGGAAGGTCAAACAGTTGTTTGGGAATTAGAGTTTACCTGACTTGTTTACACAATAAATAGTGACTTTTTTTTATCTTGTACTCAACAAATGTTATGTCATGTCATTATCCACACCGCTTATCCCGTCCGTACAGGGTCACGGGAGGGTCCTGGAGCCTATCCCAGCTGACTACGGGCGAAAGGCGCACTACACCCTGAACTGGTCGTCACAGGGCATACTCAACAAATGCTCCATAAAAAAAAAAAAAATGTTAAACTAATAAAAACTAAACTAAATCATAACAGGTTTGAAAAAATAAAAACTGGTAATAATAAAAAAAAAAAAAAGTCACCCGCTCTAAGAACAAATTAAAACTATCTGAATTTATAAAACAAAAGTCCAAATGAAAGAGAGTTGCGCGCAACTATAAAGGGCCCTCGCAATCCTGGCTAAGTTGGGGTACTTGCATGATAGGGTACTAGCTCATTATGATTTCGGCACGTCAGATAATAATATAGATACAATGTAAATGTTTTGACCAGGCCTGATGTGTGTGCATAGTTTCATGAGTTTTGGCCCAGATTTAGATGCTCCAAAATTGAATCTTTTTTTTTTTTTTTTTAATGTAAGCAACACATCTGCCAGATACGGAGGAGGATTAGGGCCATGAATGAAAAAAAAAAAGGTTGGAGGGATTCTGACTTCCGGCTGTGTGGATTTTGCATGTTCTGCCCGTGCCTGCGTGGGTTTCCTCCGGGTATTTCGATTTCCTCCTACGTTCCAAAAACATGCATGGCAGGTTGATTGGACACTCTAAATTGCCCCTCGGTATGAGTGTGAGCACGGATGGTTGTTTGTCTATGTGCCCTGTGATTGGCTGGCAACCAATTCAGGGTATAACCCGCCTACTGCTCGAAGACAGCTGGGATAGGCTCCAGCACCCCCGCGACCCTAGTGAGGAGAAGCGTTACAGATAATGGATGGATGATATCACTAAAATATAGATTTTTGCACCAGGCGTGACGTGTGTGCAAATATTCATGAATTTTCACCTAGGTTTAGACCATCAAACACATCATTATTATTCTTTGCCAACAGCGCACCACTATGGAACCAGCTCAGACAAATTTTCTACGAAGGATTTTATTAAAATATTACCTCTGCAAAAGGCCAAACATATCGACAATATGAAAGTAAAATCAAAATGGCTGACTTTTTACAGGTCTTGTCGCTGTTATGTATGTCTCACAATCTTTGTACATCTTGGTGAAACCAGGGGTGCATTGTTAAAAATGTATAGGAGGGCACTAATGCGCCATTTAAAAAAAAATGCAAAATAAGCCTCTAAAATCTAAATGTTCTTGCCAGGGCTGATGTGTGCTCCAAGTTTCATGAGTTTTTGCCAAGGGTTTAGAACAGAGGTATTCAATTAAAAGTCACGGAGGTCCACGACTAAAATTTCTTCCAATTAAAAGGTCCGAACCAAAGTCCAACTTCCCTTAATGTCTAGCCTATGTTCACATTTTTATATAGTTTCAATATTTAGTCATTTTCAACAGAGCGCACTTATGTACTAAATATTTAGCAATGTTCCCATTAAACACCTTTGCCAGCCAAATAAACACAAGGCGTTTATTTCACATTCAAGAACATGTGGCTCCAGGAATTTAAGGGTGCCACTTCCAGAAAAAAACAGTAAAATATCTCCTGCAGAAATATATCAAGTGCTATGCATTGAGTTAACATCTTTTACCTTTTTTTTTAAATCAAAGAGTTATCAGCCTAAAAAAAACAGAAAGCCTAATTATTCAAGTAAAACAGGTCAACATGTTCAGTACACAATCAATAAAAATGGCTGTCCTCATGAAAAACTAATTCAAAATGAGCTTTGACACCACCTTTTCTTTTGAATAGTTTTTAACTTCTCTTAAGGAAAAAAATGAGTTTGTGACTGCCCTGCTAGTGACTTAAATCTGGGTTGAAACGGAGTCAGGGCCATTGGGATTTGGTAGATTATTTCACACATCTGGGATTTGTGTTTTCCTTTAAATAATGTTTGTGCAACCGCACTCCTTCACAACTTCCCCATCACTGAATGTTTTTTTATGTTACCCCAAAATCCATGATACTTTTAGTGAACATTCGTTTGCATGCCGCTGGGCTGTAAACGAAAATGTAATCATCTGTTATACTGCACTCGAAGTTCGATGTTTTTGCGTGTGCTCACTTCAAACTTCAGCGGGTAACTTTGCACAAAAGGGCGGTGCTTTGTTTCGTAGTGGCGCTTCGCAATGTTGCGACGGTTTCGGGGCATATGATGCACACTGGTTTTGAATCGGCTGCAGCTAGAACGAAACTAAATTTCTCCGTCCATTCATTTAAAACAACACGCATCGACCTTGCTAACTTTTTAGCAAGGCATACTGTCAGCAGCACTCTCTTCCGATCTGCTGCGCAATTGGCAGTGGATCTTAAACAAAAGATCTGATTGGCTCAAATCAGTGACGCCTTTTTCGTATTAACTAGAATTGCGGCGCCAACGTTTGCGAATGCGCCCTGAAAAAAAATCATCATAGATTGGTCATGGGTCCGGTCCGAACCATCGCGCAGTCCGGATCCGGACCACGGTCCGCCATTTGGTGATGCCAGGTTTAGACCCTCAAAATCAAAATGGCGGCCTAGCATAAGGCTCCCAAAGACATTTTTGTACTTAGAATGCTCCATATTCCTCCCAATTTTCATAAATGATTTGCTAAAGACCAGAGCTGGGTTGTCCGTCACGGTTTTATTCCACGTCTAACCATTAGTTGATCTTAGTCACGCCAGGATATAGGCCATATTTACACCACAGAAAAAGCTATTCCACTTTTGAGGTTTAAAGTTATTGGTGTTAATTCATGTGGTTCTAATCTATTCTTCCTCTATTCTGCTTTTGTGCATGTAGGTCTGTATGCATAAATTAGTATTTTATTAATATTATATATAATATTATAACTATATGGCAAAATCGGATTGCTAGCCTTATGACTTGCTTGAAGTTTAGTCGCAACTTAATTTTTGCAGAAGTAACTTGGGACTTGCTTTAAGTTGAAGGTGAAGACTCGAGACTTCCTTATGACTTGCACATATGTGATTTACTCCCACCTCTGCCCTTTGCTACTTTTGCCAAAGGACAGTAATTGTTCATGTGGTGATCGGTTGGCTTTCTTTAAATGTATTTTGATGAGTGTGGTCCTATCGATCTATTTAAAAATTGGCCACATTCCTTTTGAGACTGGTGTTTTCAATCATAACAATCGCCAACATTCAAGAAATTGTTGTTTGTGCTTTTTTGGTGTCCAGGTGTTTTCTCCATTCAAAGTTAATGCTGACTTTGGGTGTCTATGCCCATTTAGCTGTGGCTTAAGTCTGCAAAAGTCATCTGCTGGGCCACTTTGAAGCATCCAGCATCTGCTTGAGTACTAACTTCAACTGTATTACCCAAGAACAACACAAGACTGTGATCACATTCTGGAAGTTAGACTTATTAAAGTGGATCCAGGAATCTTCCATCATACAAATGGCCTTTTATTTAGATTTTTCTCACAGGTATACCACACACTGCCTCATCCATGCCAGGTTTTACAATCTCTGTCTAAACCTGTCGAGCCTTATTCTACTTAGGATGAAGAGACACCAATGGAAAATTAAAAGAACAGTTAATTGATTGGTGCATGCAATTGTAATATTTTGACATTTCATCACCTCCTGTATAGCTTTCCATTCAAAAGTAAAACCAGACCCAAAACTGAACCAAATTGAAGTTGAGTGGCAAATTGCGCTCATCACAAGTCATTTCCTACTAAATTGAATAGTCCTATGTCTGATGAATGCTGTAGAGCAGACCTGCCTGGGCAAATTACGGCCCGCGGGCCACATTCGACCCATCCACAGTGTTGGAAAAGCTTCGGTTTTTAAAGTGGTTCTTTTGATATATTTTGATATATATTTATGTCTGCAGTGGAAGCATGCAACCACATGGAACTTCAGTGTTGCCAATTTAGCGACAAGACTTTGTTGCTAAATTAGCAATTTGACAACTTTTTTTGTGACTAGTGATAGGTACAAATGAGTGCTACATAGCAACATTACCATTGCCTGCCTGGTGAAAGAGGGAAATTAGTTCTTGCAATTATTTGTGAATCACAACAAAGAACATTCAAATGATTTAGGCCTAATGATTTGTGCTCATAATCTCAGCAAACTTAAAAAATATAGGGGAAAAAATCATGCACACTGTAGACATGTTTTTTTTTGTAAATGCTGATTAAATCCATATGTCAAGATGTAACTAATATAACTAATGTATTTTTAACAACTAATGGCATCCTAAATGTACCAACATGTACTGTGTCTACACAAGTAGCATTTATTAAAACAAGACAACTTAATTGGTTTATATTAATAAGTTAAATTCATATGGAAGACTTTGATTAGGATGCTGGCGTGGCGTTTGACAGCCTTTCCAGTTTCTTACATGGGCCCCTTAGGAAAATAAATTGCCCACTCCAGATGTCGTGTAGCCACAAACGAAGCTGACAGACAGCTCTACACTGACCTCTTCTGGTGAAAGAAAATACAGCACCAGTTCGGTATCCAGTAGTGTTTACCAAATTTATGAACTGAAAACGCACTCAAGCACCACGAGTAAGGCCTCAGGCTCTGTTCTAAAGATAGCTCACCAGTGATGGGACATGGTGATTCTCTAGGAACGTCGTTGAAGTGATCGTTTGAAAATGTAAACACTTTAAGGAATCAAAGTTTTGCAGATCGATTTCTTTCTATTTCCTAATTATTGTCAAAACTGGTAGCTATTTGAATTTATCAGTATCTAAGAAGTAGCTCACAGTTTCAAAATGGTCTGTGCTCCCTGTTGTAGTGTTTGGCAAATGATTTGCACTAAAATAGATGAGAGAGAGTCCAATAACTGTGAAAGGGACCTGCTGAGAGGTACCTTGAAAAATAATGTGTTCAATATACGTAATTGACTTGGATGGGCCTAAAGTAAGATTGTGATCACGGGTCCCCGAGTCCCGGGTGCCATCCCTTTACCTTACACGGTGAGTTACTAAGTGACAAAAAAAAAAAGAGAGGCAAAGTACACACTGTTAGGGAAGACTTTGAATAACTCCACTGTTATGCACATGGTTAGGACAATATTTTTCTCCACTGAACACACTAAAGATCGCATTACAAGGGTTTCTCCAACCATATTCATTCTTCAAGAAAAAATTGTGGCATCGATGAAGTAGGTGAAGAAAAAAGAGATCTTTTCCTTATTGTTCGACTTTTTGTGCACTAACACGACTACTGTGGAGGTAGCAATTGACAGGTCGGACGGTGGATACTCAGCACTAACAAATACAAAAACAATGAGTGGAGCAAAAGCTGACTTTCACTATATACTGTATATGTGCAATTTGTGTTGCACAGTTTCAAGTGGATTTCAAAATAGGTGCTGAGACTGTAATATGTTCCTTCTGAAATGTTTCCTAAAATGGTCATTCCATTAATGTTTTGCATATCTAAAGAAATCACCTGGTCCTACTCACTTACAATTCTGATGATTGATTAAATAATTAGTTCGGGCAATAAATAAGACTTTGAAACATTTTATTTGATTTGTACTGTTAATTCGCAAAAGCAAGGCTATTTCAGATGAAAGGAATGGTTCCTGTTAAAATAGAAATGGTGTTGATCACGATGTTGACGCTAGTTTTAAACAGCATACCATAAGATTAAAACGCCAGGACCCACCTTTGACCCTTTGTGATCCATAGAGCTGGACTGCAGAAGAGATTCAGGGAAATACCAAGGACCAAAAATGTTGTAATCCAATGTGGTTGTTTAGTAAATTTTCCCTTGAACTATAAGCAGCCGCTGCTGCGGGGCTTGTGCGGGTGCAACGGGTTTGTCAGATGACAAATGAACATAAGGGCAGAAGAACGCACACTTGCCCAGTTTCAAGAATAATTCACCTTTTGAACCGAGATTTATTGAAATATCCTTTTTTTTTCAGATATGGAATACATTAATTTCCGACTGTAGTCCTTGTCTTGAGTTCAATAATCTCCTGTTTGGAAGAAAAACAAGATCTAATCCAAATCCAAATGAATCCTCAAAGTGCCAACATAGCAAAATTCAACTAGCAAACTTTACAGAATGCCTTTAGCTCATTTTCAAGCGACAACCTTTTAAAATATCTAAAGTGAATATTTAGTAAAAGAAACTCTGCTGCCTAAACCCGAGACAGACATAACTTGCATAATGAATTTGATACAGGTTTCAGTGACCGCTTTCGGATGAGTACAATGTAGACAACATACATGAATGTTGTAAACTGTTGTGTTTGTAAAGTAAAATGTGAAGTAGCATTGAGTTGCCTTGTGTATGAAATGTGTTATATAAAAACTGTCTTGCTTGCCTTACAAAGTCAGTGCATCTGAAATGATTTGTTTGCATCAGAAGAAACGCTCATGCGATTTACTTACCTCCTCCCTTACAAATACTTATCATCTTGAGGATTTTAGCATGCTGAACTTTTCACCACAAACAGCAGATTTGGGTGGTGTTAGTGAATCAACTGTCTGCAAAGTCTGTCCTAAAATACACGAAGTTCCCAGATGCTGTTGATCTGACAAGATACAGTTCTATGAATATGGAAACTTCTCTGAAGTAATTGGGTGTATTAATGGATGTCATGTTCCTATTAGGTGTCCTTCAACAGAACACTCTGAACTGTCCAGGTGAGCATCATCTGGGAAACCATTTTACTGTTGTTGACTTTCAATTACCCCATCAGAAATTCTCCCAAGTCAACGATATCTGGTCAAACTCCCACCTGTCTTGAAGCGCTCCTTTTGAGTGATTGCTGTGGTTTTCTTTAACTGTACAAATGTTTTTGCACAGCACCTTTGCAAAGCAATATATGAATACGTATGTGTGTGTGTGTGTGCTTCTTAGAGATATGATGAGTAAAATCAGGCTGACATAAAATCATATCTAACTTCAAGTTGGTAGAGGTCACATGGCAACCTTTAACAAAGGTCTTACCTGGACCCAGAGGCCTACGGAAGTCGAGGGCTTCTTAGAATAAAAAAAAAAAAAAAAAAGTCGATCTTTCTGTCAATCACCTTACATTCTTGCCATGAGTTGCCAGTTCTGTACAGTGCCGTGGCTGTAGTGAAAATTCCATCATTCACTTGCATCTGCAGTACACAAAGCCAGCTCGAGAGCCTATCAGAAGGCATTGCATTCAACATGATTCAGTCATTTGTTAATTTGTCTGTCAATTATGGCATTGTATTATCCATGGAGCAATCACACACCCGTACGATATACTATGACAACTCGTGTCGTGTATTTATTTCCGCAGCCAAGGTGACCAGGTTCGAAATTGAATCGGGGCTTGAGTGAATCATTACATCCCTAATCAATTCATTATCTCGATCCATGCCAGGGGCCATACGGTCAATTTCCGGTCTTGAATTGGAATCAGCGCAATCGCAGCAAACACCTAGTCACTGAATATTCCCAAGCTGAATTTTGGTACCAGTCTGTTCCTGGTCTGTGTTTCGTTTTTTCATTTCTGCAGTTGAATCATCAACGTAATCAGGATGCGTGCGCATTGTGGAAGCATAAAAAACGGAGATGATGTGTACACAAGCCGACTAAATGTAAAATAGTAAAAATTACTTAAAACAAACAAACAGCAATGTCAGATTGAAAACAACTGAGATATTTGTCTTTACAGAGTAAGAGGAAAATGTTACAAAATAGCCGATGTCCAAAGGCCAGATATTGATATTTATTGGCTAAACGTTCATCCCACAAGGTGTCTAAGTGTAAGGGATCGTTTAAAAAAATAATAATAAAAAAATCAACATTGCCAGATGGAAAGCAACTTTCTGATCTTTATGTCATTACAGAGTGAGAGGAAAATATTACAAAATGGCCCGATCTTTATTTAGTGTATAAACCTCGTGTTTGCACTGGTGAGAAAACTGCAAACCCAAAACGGCCAACTACATCCTCTCTGCCAACTCTACTTGCCTGGCAGTTTAAGTAACATAGCCAGTTTGCTGTTTTGTTGCTTGTTATAGTTTAGAAAAGGGACCTGAAAATTGCGTCAAATTGTTGTGACGACGATATCGGTGAGACCGCATTTAGGGCTTTGCGGATGCTCAGAGAAAAATGGCTATGGTAAATATCACAAACGTTAATGAATTTAGAGCACAAGCTTGTCGATGAATGAGTTAGAAAGTTAAAGGTAGCAGGGTGGATGACTGGTTAGCATGTCCACCTCACTGTTCAGAGGTGCGAAGTTGGACTCCGGCTCTGGAGTTAGCCTGTTTTCCGCGTCTAATCGGTTCATCAGTATGTCTCTGAATTAACCTCAATATATGTATTTAGTACGCATATTGGTAATCTTAGCCAACCAAGATGGCACACACACAAACTTTCATTGCTGATAACGTCCCAAAACGGTGGGGGGAATGGCTTAAACATCCATGCCTGGCTTCCGGTTACCTCCTGACACTTAACAAAAGATTAGCGTAGCACAATGTAACCAGTCGGGGTTCGTGTGCACAATTCCTGCTCTTGTCCGCTTCAGCTTGTGTAAGTGGAGAATTGATCGGCATGGTAATTTTGATTTTATTGGAGGTGATCATATGAGCTCACGTTTGATGTCAATAAATCCAAACTATTGTGCAGAACATATTTATACTTTCACAGGTCGAAGTAGACAAGAGTAGTAAAGTACATTTTCATTTTAGTAGCGATTTAGACAAAAGACCTGACAAAGCCAGCAATATTACCTTGCTTGCCTCCCTGCTGTGACGTAGACTGCTGAAACCGGAAAAGATAACATGCTGAGCTCTAAAAGGGGCGTGCCAATTTGTTGTAAATCTTATCCCAAAAAAAAACTTAAATCACTACAGAGTGTTTTAGAGCGGTGAATTTTTGTACTGATGTCATTTTTACATGCAAACCTATTATTAAGTGCCAATGTTAAACTCATGCAAGTGTCCCCTGAATATAAAAATTGTAGAATCTCACCTTGACTCAAGCCAAGCATAAAATAAAATTGGATTTATTTGTATGAATTAAACTAGTTATTGCCTCATTACTTCTATCATTTAAAGTTGTCTCTATCTTTTTTTAACATTCTAATATTTTATTAGATTTATTGAACATATGTAAAAAAAACACATTCGACATTGGTAGTAAAACAAAGAAAAATATTCAAATTAAAATTATGATCAAATTAAAATAATAAATTGATACATATCTTAGTTCAAAACAGTTCACACATTCAAGGGAGTAGGAAGAAGTTAAGATTTATCTATAGTTATAGCCCTTGGTCTGGGGTTGGCAAACTTTTTGATTGACGGGACATGGGTTCTAAAATTTGACAGAGGGGCCAGACCAGGAACAGATGGATGGAGTGTTTTGGTAACCTCATGCATCGGAGAAAAAAAATACATACAATTTTAAATGAAAGTGAACAAAAGCATTACAACAATATATATATATGTCATTGAAAACCACAGTATTTAGAAAATAATTAATTATTTATTTAATTTTTTTCAAGTTCGGCGGGCCGGATTAAAACGGCCGCATGTGGCCCCTGGGCCGGAGTTTGCCTAATGATTGTTATATATGAATAATATATAAATATTATGTTAAATCACTAGTAGACACTATCTTGGAATACAGTAGTGATGGGTCCAACGACACAGAGGCGTCGATGCGCGCGCCGAGCTTCCAGGGCAAACCCCGTGTCGGTGCGCGTACTGCTTTGAGAAAGTCACGTGACCACTCCAAGAATCGTGTCGACACAGCGGTCGCGCGCCAAACTGTGTTCATAAGGAAGCGCATCTGTCAACAGGATGGACGCTCAAAACAAGCATTATTGGCGCGTTACTTTGCGTTAAAGATCAGCAAGATGGAAGACGTCACTGTTGATGCGCACTCAGAGGAGCAGCGCTATATGTCAGCAGGACACGTTGCACGTACGGAAGACCCGCTCTTATACTCGAAGTCCATGGAGGCAACGTTCTATTTATATTAGCCACACAGGCGTTGTGCTCACCGGCCTCTTCAGTGCCTTGTGAGAGGATCTTCTCAAAGGCGGGGGAAATTGCCTCAAAAAAAGAAATAGACTGAATAACAAAACGCTGGAGAAACTAATTTTTTGGAATAAAAATCTTTAATTACAATGAGTCCATTGTCATTCACAACACTTTTACTTGGGCATTCAGACAGATGTTCTCATAATTTATCAACTGCGTCTCGAATATCAAAGATTTTTTTTATGAAATTGCGTGTATGTAAAAATAATGTGAAAGCAAATGCCTAATCAGAATCAGAAATCCCTTTGTCATTGTACTCAAGTGTGCAACGAGATTAGAGAGCTCCCCTCTCCAGTGCAATACAACAATAATTCAGTTAAATATATAAATTAGATAAGAGAATAATTAGTGCGATGGAAAGTAATACGAAATAGGATATATAAAAACACATCACGTCGCTAATCAATGGAATTGGATAAAATTAGTTTGACAGATAAGTGTCAGATGACCCTGTGAAATGTTTCCTGCAAGTCCACCAGGTGTCAGTATTCAGCAACACAGTGTCAACACAGTGTCAATACATTGTGTCACTGTGTCGAAACGATACAGGATGCCTCATCTACCCATCACTAGAATACAGTGAAACCCCACTACTTCGCGGTTCACCTTTCGCGGGTTAAGTGCTTCGCGGGTCTAAAAAAAATATTCAAAAATTAAAAACTTTTTTGCCCGAACACGATCGGGGCTCTCCATTCGCTCCGCTCCGCGGGGGCATTGTAGTTTCGCCGAGCGGCACGACGGGACGCTTGGAGCGGTTAGACAGCTGGCGTGCGCCGAAGAAGAGCGTGGGCGAAGAGGAGAGTGGACGAAGAAGAGCAAGTTCCCCCGGGCACGATCGGGGGCGACGTTTCGCGCGGTTCAGACCGTACCAGAGCTCCGGCCGGCGTGCGTGGCAGTTAAGTCGAAGAGGACCACCTTCCGCCCGGGCACGAGCGGGTCGACATTTCGCTCCGTTCGGGACCGTACGAGAGCTCCGGAGGAGGCCGGCCGGTGTGCGTGGCAGTTAAGCCGAAGAGGAGCACCTTCCGCCCGGGGCACGAGCGGGGCGAAATGAAACCGAGTTCAATCGAACGGAGACACGCTTCGGGGGAGCAGGTCCGGCGTGCGTGACAATTAAGCCGAAGAGGAGCACCTCTTCCGCCCGGGCACGAGCGGAGCGCGAGGCTTTCAGTTATGAATGAATAAATACATAAAGGAAGAATGCCACCTTTCATTTCACTGTCATGATCCGTGCCTGTCATGCCGTGTGTGTTTTTGTTTTTTCAGCTGTGTGGGCGTTCCTCCAGCGATCGTCTCGCGCCATGCCGTCAGCTGCTGCGAGACGTGCCCACCTGTTGTAGTACGGTAATTTGTCAATGGGTGGTGCTGTTGCTTAATGCTGTGACTTTGTGTATCGCGAAGAAGACTCTGTTTTACTTCCGGTTTCTCTGCGCTGCTGTTATGTTGCTGGCTGTTGCGCACTTCAATAAAGAACGGCTCACGCCACAAATTCAACAGGTTATGGGCCCAGAACGGCGCTAAAAAGGCTGCTTACTCGAATTATTTGTAAGAGATAAACAGTACCGTGGGATCTCACGATGGATGAGAAGCTGTTTATTGACAAGCTGAGCGGACCGGAGAATTGGGCAACGTGGAAGTTTCAGATGGAGCACTTGCAAAAGGCTGTAAAACTTCGTTTTGTGGGATATGCAAACAATGCAAAGGGCTACCGTATGTATGATGAAGAACGAAAAAGGATTCTGATTCGTCGTGATGTCATCTTCAACGAATCCAACTTTGATTGGAAAGAACAAGTGGAAGTAACCTGCTCAGAGACTGAAATCAGCATGGAAGAAGATGAGAGTGAAACACAAGAGGTCATTGTTGATACACCTGTTAGAACAAGTGACCGACTGAAAAAAGCTCCAAAGAGATATGGATATGATGAGTTTGCTGATACAGTTATTGTTGATCATCATGCCAAAATATGCTGTGTGACGGAACCAGTCACGATGAAAGAAGCAATGATGAGTCCAAATGCAAAGGAATGGCAGGAGGCAGCTGATTTGGAATATGAGTCGCTGTTGGAAAATGAAACGTGGGACCTAGTGGATTTACCAAAGGAAAGAAAGGCAGTCGGATCAAGATGGGTTTTCAAAGTCAAGTATCGTAGTGATGGACAACTGGAGCGATACAAGTGTCGACTTGTCGCCAAAGGTTACTCACAGTTGTTCGGTACTGACTATTATGAAACCTTTTCACCAGTGGTACGATTCAACTCAATTCGTACGTTACTGTCCTTTGCTATCCAAAACAATTTACATGTACACCAGATGGACGTTGTAACTGCATTCCTCAATGGACACTTAGAAGAAGAAATCTACATGGAGCAACCAGAGGGATACGTCAAACCTGGGCAAGAACACTTGGTATGTAAGTTGAAAAAATCAATTTATGGACTGAAGCAGTCACCTCGCTGCTGGAGCAAAGCCTTCACCGAGTTCATGACGGAAATAGGATTTAAACAGAGTACAGCTGATTCATGTGTGTTTGTTAGATCAAGAGAAGAGCTTGAGATACTTGCTGTGTATGTGGATGATCTCATTCTGATAACACAGTCAAAGGAGAACATGAACCTGCTGAAAACGACCCTCGGTGAGCGCTACAAGATGAAAGACATGGGTGAGTTGTCTTACATACTGGGCAGCTCTGTGGTCCAAGACAAAGATAAGAACTGTGTCTTTCTTAGTCAGAAGCATTATATAGAGGCTATACTCAAGAGATATGGAATGGAAAATGCAAACCCTGCGGCAACTCCTGCTGATGCCAATGTCAAATTAAGGAAAAGCGATGGTGTCAGTAAGCCAGTAAATCAACAAATCTATCAATCAATGGTAGGAAGTTTGCTGTATGCTGCAATGGCCACACGACCAGACATAGCTCATGCAGTGAGCACTGTGTCAAAGTTCAACGCAAATCCAGACGCTGCACATCTGACTGCTGTGAAGAGGATATTCCGATACTTGAAAGGGACAGCAAACCTTTCTCTCAAGTATGAGCAATCAAACAAAGATACTTTGATTGGATTCTCTGATGCTGATTGGGCTGGTGATCAAGATGACCGCCGCTCAACAACAGGCAATATATTCCTAGGAAGTGGAGGAGCCGTGAGCTGGCTTAGCAAGAAACAGGCGACAGTTGCACTTTCAACAGCTGAAGCTGAATATGTCGCACTGAGTCAAGCTGCACAAGAAGGTGTTTGGTTGAGACGATTACTGAGTGATCTTGGGATGAAGGATGTGTCCATAAGAATTTTGGAGGACAACCAAGGAGCAATCGCAATTGCAAAGAATCCTGTGGACCACTCTAGAACTAAACACATTGACATTCGATACCACTACATCCGTGAATGTGTACAGAATGGACAAATTGAGATAAAATATTGTCCAACAAATGACATGAAAGCGGATATATTGACCAAGCCACTTACGAAACAAAGATTTGAAACTCTTAGAAGGGAAATTGGACTATTTCCAGTCTAAATATATGTTGGTGTCTGACAGTTGAATTGGTTAAAATGTGTGAAACGTGAAAAAAGAGTTCCTGAAGAAATGTGAAAAAGAGTTCCTGAAGTTCACTGTAAAAGAGAAATGTGCTTTTGGTTTGCCTGTCTTGACATTTTTTGAAAAAGGGAGCACAGCTCTGTAAAATTGTTTAAAACCTTGAGATACCATTGTAAAATTAAGTGGGAGTGTTGTAGTACGGTAATTTGTCAATGGGTGGTGCTGTTGCTTAATGCTGTGACTTTGTGTATCGCGAAGAAGACTCTGTTTTACTTCCGGTTTCTCTGCGCTGCTGTTATGTTGCTGGCTGTTGCGCACTTCAATAAAGAACGGCTCACGCCACAAATTCAACACCACCAACCCCGCACCGGATTCCCATTCACTCACTGATTACACTCACTATATAATCCACCTACACTGACTACCTGGCGTCGGATTGTTATCCTACTTGCTCATGCTCCCGTACTTCGATCGTTATCTTGTTCAAGTGTTTCTTGTTGTCGCGTTTTTCTTTCATTTCGTTATCAGCTACAGCTCTGCTCGTTTTCTGTCGATGATTGGTTTCCTCTTATCCTTCCGTGGTAAGCAATCTTCGCTAGTCATTCCTTGCCTTTTGCAACCGTTTTTCGTTCTATAGTTATTCCCTTTTTCTGGTGCGAGTGTTCCACCAGCGCTTTACGTTCTTTCCGCCGATAGATTGGTATTTTATATATTATAGCCGATAGACCCTCATAGTCCTAGATTGTAATTGGATACTGACTATATTGTGATTATAATAAATATCCTTGTATCACCACCTTTTTTCCCGTGTCTGCGTTTGGAGAGTCCTGTTCAATCCTCCAGCTCTGCTGGAGGATCATAACATTCACAGGGCACACCGGACGGTGTACCAGCAGGTAAAAGTCGAATTAAATAAACACAAAAAGAAGTAATTGAAAAAATACAAAAATAATGGCTGGGGAATAAAAAAATAATTTTTAATAATAATTTGTTTTTTTTTGTTATAAAATGAATTTCACTCTCTCTCTCTCTCTACCCGTATTATATATGGTGTACTGTATACAGGGGGGTATATTGTATACCTGTATAGGTTTTTTTAAGCATTTTTGAAGGGGCGCCGCTACTTCGCGGATTTTCAGTTTTTGCGGGTGGTCTCGGTTCCCATTAACCGCGATAACCGGGGGTTCACTGTAATACAATTATAAATTCAGATGTCATAATAACAAACGTTGACTGTATTAACGAGTCTTTAACTCAGATATTTTTCTCACAAATTGTGGAAGTCCATTTCGACATATTCTATTTTGGAAATCTTGTGAAGTGGTCAGAAAAATGATATCTGCTTACTATAGTTGGGAGATGATTTGATAGTTGCAAATATAAAAAGGAGTCGCAAACTGCATGTTGGGCGACATTGCTTCGTTTTCATTTTCAAGCTGCTTCTCAGTTTCAAATGCGCAATTCTTTGTTTTGTTTGTTAGTTTATAATTTACCCGACATAACGCATTTGAATCACATCGTCATTCTTTCAACATTTCTTTTGGAGTCTCTTTACGGTGGGGGGCGTTTTCATCGACTTTCACCGGTATTGAATTTTTCCCCTTTCCAGCATCAGTAGCACATAGCCAGTGTCCATACAGCTTGCGCTTGTCCTTCTTGCTGTATTTTTAAGAGGAGCATGAGGGGAAATAATCTCGGGCAGTAGAAACGAGCAGCGAATTCAGCATAACATCTTTTTGGCGCGGAGCGAGTTGTTTCATCCGGTGTGTTCTCTTCGGGATCAACGAGGGCGCGCGTGTCTCGCGTGACGGGAGGACAGAAAAACAGGTAGGAAACTTGGACCATTTGTCTCATTTTCACGCATCGGCGCTTCATGTTTGGCAGACGGCAACGCCGCCTCGTCCCAGTCTGCATGTCTGGTGAGGTTGTCATGAGGACTGGCGCTGTACATGACAAAATAAGTGGGCGGACGGCCTTGTTGAAGTGTGTTATTGAGCAAAAATGTATCCGAAGAACAGTCGAAGCTCGCGAGACGTGCGGAGTAATTTGACAACCAACTCGCTAATTTTATTTCATATATATAGGCACTGCCTTACGTTATTTGCTTAGTGTTTGGAAGTGTTGCACGAGTCGCTTGAGCCATTACCGTTGGGGATAGATTTTGTACAAAGTAAATGACAGAAATGATCAATACTGGCATCTGCGTAGCTACGCTGAGTTGTGATAAGCCCCGTCTTTTCCATTGGATGCGTGAAGTGTGTTTGTATCCCTCCACCAAACTGCCAGCGCAGAGAACCCGTGCGAGTTAGTGCGGACACGAACATGAAGCATGACCACCCAATGGCGTCCACATACGTCGGGATGTTATAAAATAATGCTTACCGAGGGCCAATAACGTTTCGTACATTATAAACGTCATCAAAAGGTTCCTGAACATACATAAAAAAAACGGACTCAATATTATTGCTTCCTACTGGCAGTAGACGTGACGTAAATGAACAAAAGTATTGGGACACTCTTGATCCAAACTGCCACTGCAAAGTTGGACGTACACAACAGATTTAACCCTGAACGATTAGTTAATTAATTGGTGAAAATATATGATAAAAGAGTTGTTTATTGCACAGGTGTCAAACTCAATGTGCGTGGTTAGAGCCCACGACAGCAAATCATGTGGCTCACATTTCATATGCTAAAATCTGCACCCAAAATTCCAAATTGTCATGTGTAATAAAAAATTACCGTGGGATTTTGAAAGAAATTTTCCTTACGCTTTATAAAGTAACTTTAGCTATTGTTGAACAAACTATTATCCTTGACTACTGATTTCAAAACTCCATCAGTTTGTTGTGTATATGTAATAATACGATGAGGCGATAAACATTTATGTGTTTGGTTTCACAGTCATAATGGCCCTCTGAGTGAAGCTGTATCTGCAATGTGGCCTATGAAAGAAATTAGTTTGGCACCCCTGGTTTATGGTTTTACAGTTGAAATGCCTTTCAGGTTTAACAAGTGGCTGAGTCATGTGTACAAATCAACATTTTACATGTCAAATAACTAAATAACTGAATTGATAACTCTTGTGCTAAAATAATAACTTTGTTCTTCGTTGATCTGTGAGTGCATACACAAAAATAATAATAAATGAAATCACAATTTATTATTCGGCCCACGCTTAACTTTTCTTTACATTTATATATTTAATTATATGCTGAAAAATATACACGTTACATACTGAAAACTTAACAAACTTTAATCCAAACAGTAAAAGATATTTAAAAAAAAAAATCAAGTTTGAAGGAGTGAAAGTACACTACCTGGCCACAACATTAAGTATAAATGCAGTATTATATTTTGCCGTTCATATAATCAAAACTACAATAAGCTACAATATTAGAAACCCCTCTTTTGTGTTTGCAATGCAGTTCTACGACCACAATAATAAACACATCCTTAAATGAATACCTCCCTGACTGCATCAATTGAAGCTGGACTTTGATATCTTGGGGGTGGCTCAATTATTGAATGCATTTTGTGCCCTTTCGATTTTCCCTAACTCTGTTGTTTTTCTCATTTGGTGCTGTAGAAGAGGATGTCTGCCAGAGGGGGGAAAAAGAAGGTCACCAAGCTGTCCCGCTCATCCCGGGCAGGGGTCATCTTCCCTGTTGGCCGAATGATGAGGTATCTGCGCACTGGAACACATAAATATCGCATCGGCATGGGGGCACCCGTCTACATGGCAGCAGTCATCGAATACTTGGCAGGTAGGATGACAGCATGATATCTCTGGGTGATTTACACTCGCTGTGGCAAATTAGTACATTGAATGTATTTACATCTAAATGTGCCTGCTCATCTTTATAAATCCAGATTCTATATTATTCTTGTTGTCATGCACTATGTTTCCTAAATTCTATTTCTTTTATTTTTTTTAATGTAATGAATTTGTAGCTGCCGGGGAAGTGATGTCTTGGTTAACCGAAGGCCCTTCTGTATCAAAATATCCATATTACGTAGATCGAAGACAAATTAGTCCATAGCTAATTAGCTATACACCCTGAACTGGTTGCCAGCCAATCGCAGGGCACTCATAGACGAACAACCATCCGCGCTCACAAGCACACCAAGGGCCAATTTAGAGTGTACTATCAACCTACAATCCATGACTTTGGAATGTGGGAGGAAACCAAAGTATCTGGAGAAAAACCACACAGGCATGGAGAGGACGTGCAAAGGCCACACAGGAGGGCCGGAGTCGGAATTGAACCCTGCACCTGCACTCTGAGGTGGACGTGCTAACCAGCTGCCCACTGTGCTGCCCTGATAAACATTCAACATACATTTAAAACAAAGAAAATGGGTGAAGGGGAGTACCCCAGAAAAAAAGGTAAAAATCCAAAACATGGAAAAGTATTGAGGAAAAAAAAGGCAATCTGCAAATATGCAGGGTGGGAACTGTAGTTTGAGGTTGCAATATTACCAATTGGCACAAGATGGCAGACGTGTTTGTTGTGCTTGCATTGGTCGTATAATGCCCCATACTACAACATAAGCAGGCCCAATATTTGAATAATAATAATAATATGCAGAACAAACAGTAGTACCTCAATAACATTAACATTTTGAGTGAGTTGAAAGAAATTCTTGCACTTAATGTTGGTTTCTTGTTCTGCAATTTTGTGTCGTCCTTGAAAGGTAATTCTTATGCACGAGAACCCTTTGCACTTGAAAACAAAATGCAGTATGTGTCTATTTTGTTGTTTGCTTCAAACCTTTTGTTGTTCTGTTAGGAAATTGGATCTTTCATACAAACATTGAAAAATATATTACTCAAAATGAAATACCTTTAGAGTTCTTATTTTGTCCATATTTAAAATATCATACATTTGGTTAGGAAATGCATGGTCCTACGTGGATCCCAGCAGCACTGCTGGCCCACAATTATAATGAGGAATTTACTTAGGTATTGTTTTAAATCAGGGCAGGTATCTATTCGGGCAAGGCCACCCAAAAAGGCTCACTGTCGGACTGTGCATGGCGCAACCCACATGTGTCGATTCAGTCAAATCTGTGACGTTTTGAATTGTTAATACCACTCACATTGCTCTGAAAAGAATTGACTTGTCTTTAGTACAACCGTTCCCATGATAATGGTCATCACAAAGTGAAGAGTACATTCATTAAATTAAAAAAAAAAACATATTGTGTTTGTCATGGATTTCTTCCTCTGTCTTTTCACTTGTAGCTGAGATTTTGGAGTTGGCCGGAAATGCAGCACGGGACAACAAAAAAGGCAGAATCACTCCAAGACATATTAAGCTGGCTGTGGCCAACGATGAGGAGCTCAACCAGGTAGCTCCAACATTCTATCGCTGTAGTTAGTTGCAACTTTACAACGACAATGTTTACGTCAAATGAAGGTATTATTTAAACTTAAAAATGCTTTTTAGAAGGGAGACTCAAATGCAACAATAAATATCTGCAAGATGTTTGTGTATCTTTGTACTGGTCTCCAGTATAATTGGCTTCTGTGTTCAGCATTAAATAGGACTGTTTTCTGATGTGATGTACTATAAAACAAAACAAAAAACAGATAATAATAAAAAATACCTTTCCGTATGAGCTGATTCAAAGTTCATGTTTTCCAGCTTCTTCGTGGCGTGACCATATCAAATGGAGGAGTTCTGCCTCGCATTCACCCGGAGCTTCTTTCCAAGAAGAGAGGAAGCCGAGTTAAAGTGGACAGCCAGGCATCTGTTCCCGAGAAGCAGGAATTACGCGCCAAAAGCACCAAAGCCGTCAAACCCTCGAAAAAGGTTAAAGGCAAACGAGGGCGAAAGCCAAAGGTGGGTCAGCTGAGTGTGTACCTTTCATGTATGTGTGCACTAGTAACTGTTGCTACCTCGGCCAAGTCTGACTTCACTTGTAATGCATTTCCTTTAGGTGTTAAATTTAGGATGAATGATTAATCAAATTCAAATTGACATTGCAATGTAGTAGAATGCAGTTTGAAAAAAAAAATAAACCAACAAAAATTAATTGCTGTTACTGTTTTTATAGATGTTTATTATATATATATATATTTATGTAGTATCTAGAAGTAAAAAGTTCAACCCACAGGTTTACATATCATTGTTTCATGAAACATGAAAACTTGAAGTGACAAGGCCACAGATTTGTTAGTATTATTCTTGTAATCTGATTTATGAATGACTGAGTTCAGTTTACACCACAGTTGTTTGGTCAAATTTTGTGAAGGTGTTGTCGTGAACGCTTAAAAGACTACAAGTCAAAGTGTTTATTAAGCGAGCAACTATCAACCACAGAGCGCAGTCTCAGTTGGGGGTGCGATTTCTGCATTGAACACATATATGGGACGCACCGTATTATTGGGCGCAGGTATGTCAAGACATACCCATGCGCTAAAACATACGCTAGCACGCATGCTAGGACAGCGGCCCTTTTATCCAGCTTTCTCCCGCAAGTACGCACTGTTCTGTTGTCAACTGACTGTCTCAAACTGTGGCCAACAGGAGTGCTCACACAATGTCAATTCTGCAGCACTTTGTTGTCTCAAACTTTATCAAAAGAGGGTACTTACACGTACTGTGAAATGCTCCTGCTTGGTTAGGCGGCATGCTCAAGAAAGTCAAACGTGTACAGATCTGTTCAGAACTCGGTCCGTACACAAGTCGCTGCGCATTATAAGGTGCCCTGACTGTTTTGGAGAAAATTTGGGGCTTAATTTGTGCCTTATGGTCGTGCAAATACAGTAATTAAAGTAGATGAACTGTCTCCTATTTTAATTCATGGCTATTTATTCATTTATTGCCTGTTTGTTTAAAAAAAAATACATTGGAAGAGGATGTTAAAAAAATTTGCATATTGAATGGCAAACGCAATATGGTAATCAATGATTTTTCAAAATCGTTCAGCCCAAGTGTTACTGTTGTGATTATTGACTTTCATTGTACCTTCCTTGTTTCTCCATGTGGTAAAGAGCACAGAAAACGACAAAGAATCTGTACCAAACTCCACAGTGGAAGATGGCCCAGGAGATGGATTTACCATCCTCTCAGCCAAGAGCCTGTTCCTTGGTCAAAAGGTAATACTACATCATAAGGGCCAGATTTTGTGCTGCTTTGGTCCACTGTCACGTCAGCCATTTAACTTTTACAATATGTTGTACTCACACGATGCTGTTGGTGGTGGGGAACAACAGCTTTCGCTCACAGTGACTGAAATTGGCAAAATTGGAACAATAAAGGTGGATGCCATAATTAACCCAACAAATGCAGAGATGGACCTCAAAGATGGTGTAGGTGAGAAAGCAGCGCTTTGGAGACATCTTTCAGCTTTTTTTGCACTCATGTGCTGGTGATGCTGTGCTGTTTGCAGGAAACGCTTTGGAGAAGGCAGGAGGCCAAGAATTCTTGGAGGGAGTCAAGGAGCTACGGAAAGCACAGGGACCTTTGGAGGTGGCATCAGGTACTGATTGCACCTCTCTTTGTGCATACACTGTTGTTGGAGGGTGCTGTGTTAAAACACAAGTTTAATTTGTTCTTTTTTCTGTGTTTTGCTCCGGAGCTGTGCCTACAGTTGACGAAAATGCAATATTAGAACTTGAAAGGCTGTGTTTTCCCCCACGCAGTGGCAGTGAGCCAGGCCAGTGGAATGACAGCCCGCGTCATCATCCATTGCAATGTTCCACAGTGGGGGTCAGACAAGTGTGAGGAGCATCTAGAAAAGACGGTGGAAAACTGCCTCTCAGCTGCAGAGGAAAAGAAATTCAAGTCTTTGGCTTTCCCATCACTCCCCGCTGGACGGTGAGGACACACCCACTTTTATGCAAATAACCTGATCGCTCAGCTCCTTAAAAGCGTTCTGGATGTATGACAGTTGGTTTTTCAAAGAACAAGCACTGGATTACTACATTTCTTTAAATAGTGCCCATTCACCAATACCATTTCAATTTGAGACCGAGCAAGAGTACAATTAATGCGAAATAATTGATCACGATATAGGCCATTTTATATTGAGATAACGTAAGAAATACTATCACTTTCACTTTATTTTGAAGTGACAATAAACAGACTAGAATCAAATGAGAAATGCATCCAAGTAGTGCTGCTAATAAAATGATTACATGTAAAAAAAGATGCAAGCGGCACGGTGACCTTCGAGTGTGAAGTTTGCATATTCTCCCTGTGTCTGCGTGGATTTCCTCTGGGTACTCCAGTTTCCTCCCACATTCAAAAAAACATGCATTGTCGCTAGGAAAGTTTGTTTGCCTGTGTGTGTCCTGCAATTGGCTGAGAACCAATTTAGGGTGCAAGAAGACAGGCTCCATCGCGCCCTCATTAGAACAAGCGGTTCAGTTAATGGACGGATAGATAAACGGAAACAAAGTTGCCCACAGATTTTAACACACATGTAGCTGTAAATATCAATAAGAGGTGTAAAAATAATGTTTCTGACAGAAATTGATTAAATAAAAACAAAAAGATGAGTTCTCCTATAATAAGTTTGAGAAAATTTAAAGTCAAAATCAATCCATAGGACTAAATTGTCAAAACAAATCATATTTGTAATATTGTATGCATTCAATATACTATAGGCATCCATTTTCACAATCGCTTATACTTAT
Source organism: Idiotropiscis lumnitzeri (assembly GCF_059441095.1). NCBI lineage: Eukaryota > Metazoa > Chordata > Actinopteri > Syngnathiformes > Syngnathidae > Idiotropiscis > Idiotropiscis lumnitzeri. The sequence continues at coordinate 19,306,245 of NC_142399.1, read as the reverse complement.
TATTGATTATGTTTAATCTTCCAAGCCATTCCTCCTGGATGATGTACGGAACACTGTAACATTTCCTGTTTAGCTGTGTGTGGCACTAATTTGTATTAATTTTCTCCAAAGAACAATTACTGTTCAAAGCTTTGAACACGGTTCTAAAATGTTCTCAGTCACCCAAGCACTTTTCATTCCGGTATGTCACGATGACATTACGTTATCTTAGCAATTAGCATGGCGTCCGCGGCTTGAGAACAGTACGTGTAAGAAATGTAGCATATTCGCCGCCATGGAAGCAAAATGATGGAGGCTATGAGGAGTGAGGAGCAAAATCGCAACGTGTTTAGCAGGCAGTAGTAGCCAGCCGAACCCTCGTTGCTAAACTTGCTATCTAGCTGTGGTGGCATCTCACAGGTGGCAGAAGGAGCGTAGTAAAGCTTTCTGGGACGGTCTCTGCCATTCAATTATCGGAAAAACTAAAAAAAATTAAATAAATCAGATTTGCTATTCGAAGTAGTGATTATGGATTTATTGTTGTTTTTATTATTTCCCACCACAGTAGTATTTATTTGCATTCACCCACCTCCCTATTTATGAATTCTCATCAACACTTAGATTTAATTTTGCGCATATATCTATACTTATCTATATCTCTATATCGGTCTATCTATATCTCATTATCTCTCTATATCTACCTCTATGTCTGTGTCTCTCTCTATATCTTTATCTCTCTCTTTATCTCTCTCTACATCTATCTCTATTTATCTCTCTATATAGTCGCCTCAACAATTCCCAGGGCCAACTTCAAAATAAAAGCAAAGTAAGGCATTGACACACATTTTACAGTTCTACAATTTGCTTTTGAAGTTGAACTTTGAGGCGCGTTGCATAGTTTAAACATGAAGGACTACATTTGCCGTTGGACGGTGGCCAGAGAGAGTCTCCGGCAAAACGATTATCTCTCTGTCGCAGTTCCCATGGTCCGTCAAAAATATGTCCCTGTGGTCCATGGTGCAAAAAACGATGAGGCGTTAGACCACTGCCCTAGAGAAGCACTCAAACCTAGCTGATAACACACCTGACACTGCAAGTCAGAGATGGCCAATTTATTTTTTGAACGGGCCTCGCAGCAACTGAGTTGTGTTAAATTGAAATTTAACATGGATGGGTACGTTACCCTATTTTGCCGGTCTGTCCTCCGTACGCGACCTGGGCATCCTTCTGTCTCCATCCTTTTTCATAAAAATGATCACCCTCTATGCAGTACATCTTCGTCCTTTTTAAGTGTCCGTGCATGACGAGAGGGTAACGGCAGGGGTTTTATAACATAAACACTCACTTAAAGCACATTAGCTAATTTTCTATTTACATCCACTTACTGTAACTTTCAGATGACAAAACGCCAGATTAAAAGCCACAATAGCTAAATTTGACCATAAAAACTGAGGTTACAGTCATTTACTTTCAAGCAATGACGAGGCGTGTCGAAGTCTTTAATCAACATGTCATCGATGATCATGGTGTCACATCAAAACCAACATTTTTACACAACACAAACCGAATAGCATATGAGAAAATAATGAAACAATATCTGAAGACAGAAGAAGTATAATTGACACAAAACATGCATTTCAAATAGTTATTTATTTCCTCAGTGCCGCAAAGCATGCTGGGAGCGTATCGTGCCGGAACCCTTCTCACTTTTTTTCCCATTTTTATATGCAAACCTATTATATAAATGACAATGTTAACATCAATGAAGCGTTCCTTTTTGGATGAACTCAACATTGGCACTTATGTAATAGGATTGCATGTAAAAATGACATAAGTACTAAAATGACCCCTAAATTGTTGTTTGTTTAATAATCTTGTATGAGTGCATGTGGGTACGTACAAAAAGCCTAGTCCACTCATCTCTTTGAAATATGTCTTTCCAAAATATGGTTTCCGATATGGCTGTTATTTTTTTGTAAATAATTTTTAGCATTCTGATATATTTTTTCAATTGTCAATTGTTTATCTACTATTATTTACTTATGGGGAAAAAGGCTAATAAAATATATCATTTAACGTTACAAAAATGCAGATAAAGCCCACATGATACCTTTTTATCTGGCTATAGATCTAGTGAGCAAAATCTTTATACACCAGGGCTGCAGCACAAAAGAACAATGCAGACAAATATCCTGTCATAAATGTACTCAATCGCTTCAATTCCACTTCTCAAAGGTAGCTTCACGTCCAATCACAAATGAAAGAGAAACCTTGTGGTTTGCCGTTTACGTTTTCTCAGCATGTGACCAACTGAATTTGAGAGTATTCATTGTTGTAAAAACTGTCCTTACATAAACCTCCACAGGAATGGATTCCCAAAGCCAACAGCTGCCCAGCTCATCCTCAAGGCCATCTCCAACCACTTTGTGTCATCCACCAACTCCTCTCTGAAAAACATATACTTTGTTGTGTTTGACAGCGAGAGCATCGGAATATACCTTCAGGAAATGGCCAAGTTGGACTCCAAGTGAGGAATCTTACTTGTTGATTTCTCTTTGTTGTGACATGATGGCGTCAATATGGTGCCATGAAAAGTAATTTTTGCTCTTCTCATTCATTTTTTTGGGCATAGTTTCCCCACTTTAAAATAATTAGACAAAGTAAACATAACACATTTTATTTGTAAGGGGTGGATAAGCGAGTCGGATAATCAATGGTTGGATGGATTGGAAAAAAATATTTTAATTTTTATTAAATAGTTTTTGAAAACATCATTTTGTTTCCTTGTGTTGTCTAGTTTTCATATTTACATTTGTTTGATGATTTGAAGGGAAACTAAGCAAAAAAAAAAGTACACTTTTGAGAAGAGGACAACATACTTTTTCGTGGCAGTGTAGTTGAAAACAGAAGTGGATCTAAGTGGAATTAAGAAATGTGAGTGGAAAGCTGTTGACATATTCTGTACGTTGCTGTCCCTTAGAGATTAGATAATTTAAGACCTTTGAGTTTGCCATTTTGTTGCTGTGTCAATGATGTTTTTACATTCCATGTACAAATAGAAGTTATTTCTTGGCTTCTGTAGTTTCTGATACACTAGTTACTAAAAAAAAATGTGGTTCTCATTCTGCTTTGAAATAAAATGTTTTACATCATTTGCTTTTGGCTGCGTCTTTACTGGAAGATCTCTCACAGGACAGAATAGTGAACAATGCTCAAAGGCTGTCTTGCTTCAGTTGTCACAAAAGAGTACAAGCGTTCCAACTCTGTTTACAAAATATTAAGTCTGACAGCAAAAGGGCTTCTCCCTCCTATACTTCTTTTACAGTATCTATACAATAAAATTTCATTTATATAGCGCATTGATTTTGTGTATAACTTGTATATGCTGAATAAATCACTTCATAGTGAACTGACTGCTACGGATCAACTGCATCAGTGGAGACTGGTGGGAGTACATGACAACGACAAATCTTATTTACATTAGATTTATTACATTGTAAAAAGTACATCACCTTTCATTTATATATTATGTACATATTCAATTTATTTTATTCATGTTTAAGCAAAAAAAAAAAACAGCTCCAGATCCACAACAAAATAAACATACAAAAAAGAAAAAATCTCTTAAGCTGTTGGTGGTTGTGAGACTAATTTTCCATGTCTAGGTCTTGTGGTATTTTCCAACTCAATAAATAACATAAAACATCACAAAGAGAATATCTGGAAAGCTCAACGTTAACGAGAGCCTGTCCTGTCTAAGTGACATAATTGGTATTCAAGTAGTGAATTTTAGTGTCATCACGCAAGGCATAATGACGCGAAAATGGAAGCAAAACATCTTTTCAAATCAATTAAATGTCATGTATCAATTGCTCAACAAAACGGAATATATATCAATTGAATACGTTGACAATTTTCTGCGAAATTTAATTAAGAATATCGTTAACTGACTTAGGTCAACATAAAGCATGTAAGCAAGCCAGTCAATAAAAGTCAGTGTAACTTCACTTGACATCGACAAAGGCAGCAAGCACAACCATGAATGAATTTCTGAATGAATGTGATCTTCCTCATTGTTTCAACATTTAGTTGAAGTTAATTCTAAAAACAAAAGCCAATTTCAATTTGAAATTTAAAAGAAACAGGAACCACGTTCATTCAGGTACATTTTTTTGTCATTAATAAGGTTTTCAGCATCGCTTGCAAGCCTTGGGTTTTGGTGCGACGTTGTACACAGTGACGAGCTCTACAAAGTACAAGAGAAGCATCGCAAAATAAGACTATGCACTATAGAATTCATCTAGATGTTGGAATGTTGATCCTCTGAAGGACTGCACATGCACACAAAACCTTTCTTCTTGAGGTGCTTCAAAAAGTTTGTATGGGGTTAAAAAAATATACATATACATTTTAGTAAATATTTTTTTTCCTGGAGTCTAAGCTGATCCCTCACTTAAATGGTTACAAGACTGCTCAGAACAAGAAGCAACCTGATTTACTGACATGCGGTACCTAAAATGCTCTCCTTGACTTGCATTCTCAACATTTACATGCACCAATGATCCAATCTTTCATGATTATCAGGAGGTTTAAATATGGACCTTGCTCCAGTGAGAGAAGCGTTCACAATCGCATTGCTTACATACTCAGTCGCTCGAAATATGACACCATGCCAGCCTTAAATTGAGCAATTATAATGGAATAATTCCACCAGCATATTCAAGCGTACTGTTACTTCTTGCAGTTAGAATCCCCACAGTGTCCAACAGAAAATATTGACCCCCCAAAAAATCTCCTTATTTTTACACACACACACATTCTTTTATTTATATATATTTATATATATATATATATATATATTTATATTTATATATATATATAGAGAGAGAGATAGAGAGAGAGAGAGAGAGAGAGAGACATACAAAATGAATGAATGAATGTGACCCCCCCCCCCAAAAACATGTTCAACAGTTTTTGAATTACTGTTATTTCACTCCATTAGTGTCCAAACATAGCTATAGCATATGTCTGGCTGCCAGAAAGCAAACATTAACTTTCAAGCATAATTTCTCACATGGCTAGCAACTCACTGGGCGAACTCAAGTCACCATGAACATGTACTCAAAAGGGAATGAGATGACAATTCTTCTGACATATGTTTTTTATATTATGACCTGCAGACTGTGGAATGAGTAAAAAAAACCCAACTGTAATCTTCCAGAATTGTCATGATTAGTAGATGATAAATCGTCCAGCAGCCCCTAAACTGACTTTTGGAGTGAAGACAGGTTGACGAGCGTGTCGAGCATGTGCTTGTTCACAGGACCTCGTTAGAGGGGCTTGTTGGTCTGGGACCTGGCAGCAGCGGAACCGGGGACGTGGCCTCAATGAGGGCAGGGTTGAGGATGATTGGCAGGGACATGGGTGGGACACCCACCTGCAGCGGAGAGGCAAGCGGTTGGATGAGGAGAGGGGACTGGCTCAAGGGTGACGACCCTTGAGCGTGAGGGGGTTGTGCTGGCACTGGCACTGGCATTGGCATTGGCATTGGGGGCAATGCGGGGGAAGATGATCGCTCTGCTCCTGGAAGACATCCAAAACAAAAACATTAGGCAACATCAAACATTTTATCTGCTTGTAAATATCCGCAGGTGCCAGACTGCAAATATACAGAGGTCAACTGCAGTTTTAAGTAGTAATCTCATCAATCACCACTAGATGGCTGACTCTCTTAGTTGTACTTACACTGCACTATACTACAGGATGAACGGGCTGCGTACAAAACAGCTACTGTATGTGTTCTATGGCAAAATGTAACACAGTTAAGCACATATAGTTTTGTCAACTTGCAGGGGTTGGTTTCTTTCCAACAACTTGACTTTCCGCAGGTGTCTTTAATAAAGTAGGTATTTATCCTGGGCTGGAATAGCAGGTGGTAGACTGTTCAGTGTTTCTGAATGAATTTGAGTAAATAATGTTCATCGACAAGTGCGTGAAATAAATGGTATGGTATGTGTATGGTTTAACTTGGTTCCATTAATGTTTTAGATACTTCAACAAGTTCTTGATACTGGATCAGAGATTACATTATATTGTATTAGGGTCAACAAAGTAAACAAATGTTTCTCTGTGAGCTAACAGTTGAACCAATTGGATGTGATACCATTGACATTGACTGCTTGGGTGTCTTGGGGCGATGCTGGCCTGCTGGGAGTTCGAGGCTCTGCAGAAGTTATGGGCACGGACGCAGTAGAGGGCGGTTGTTGGAGTGCTGGAACCACAGACCCCTGTGGTGAGGGAGGTCGCCCTGATGAGGATGCTGCTTGCACATCAGATGGAGGACCGGGTACTGATTCCGAAGGAACTAAGGATACAACATACTGAATGAGGTAACTTACAATGGCTCCGCACACCAACAAAGGTTTAAAGTTTGAAAACTCAGTATTGACATTATACCAGAAGGAGAATATAGTCCAGGTATCAAACAAGTTTCTTGTAACTTTACCTTGCATTTACCAAGACAATTTACTATGCAAAATCCAACTTTTATATCATTACCTATACCTACCAATATCTAACAGTAATATGACGAATATTAACTTTCAACCTCTGGGCAGCAAAGTATTTCCATGATTTGTAAGCACATATAATGTAACTGAAATCCATTCAAATTGATCCATTAGGCGGGATTATATTTTAAAAATTTTCCAGCAGAGTTGTGAGAAAGCACATGAAATGAAGACATACCTGGTAAAACAGTCTGTTTAAAGAGCTCCTCTCTCAGGTGAGGCAGGAAGCAGTCGATTCGTTCCCACGTTATTTCCCATAAATCTGAGTATCTTGTCTTGGAATCTGGGCTGCGGAAGATTTCTGCTGTATCCATCACAAGCAGCATGTTCTTCAGAGACTCTGGTATGGCTTCCAACTAGACAGAGCAACACAGAAGTATGTTGACTTTCCGCATTTAGACACTCCTACAGCATACGACTGAAATCATTTTTGCTGACACAACTCGTACCAATAAGTCACTGGATCCAGCGTGCATGTACTTGTCCATGAAATCCAGAATGGTAAGCCACAGGGCAGCAAAGGTAGGCAGGGACAACAATGGTAGGAGGTGCTGCAGAAAAACCTGGCGTACATGACACAATGCAATGAATGCACATGTAATTTCAAGGCCAATAAAAATATGTTGATTTGTCCACTGTTTGTGAGTGGAGTGCAAACCTTTGATAGGATAGTGCAGGCTCTCATTCTGGTCTCCTCCATTCCACCAACATCAGCTGGGCTGATGTTGTTGAGCAACTTGGTCAGTAATGGAAACAGCACCTGCAAGGAGATGCTTGGTTTGTTATTTTTTATGGACGTCTTCCCATGTCCCCAAAGTTCATTGAGTACCATATATTATGAATCACCTTATTGAAGCAGGACTCCCATTCTGTAGCACGTAGCGTCTGCAGATCGTGTACAAGCAGAGCCCTCTGGAGGTAGTTGAGAGCCTGCATACGCACTTGACGTCTGGCATCGCAGCACAGCCAAGCAATGCCTTACGAGATAAACAAAGACAGCACCATTTTTTGGTAGGTGGTTACCCATGAGATTTTCCTAATTTTAAAAATAGCTACATGGCCCAACAAAGGTTTTCCAACTAATCTAATATTTACTCTCATAAATAAAAGCTTAAATTGTTAAATAAGTCTTTTATGATGTACATACACTGATGTATGAATGGATAAAGCTTTGAAGCAAGTTGTAATCACGCCGTTGCAAGATCTCTGCACCAGAGCTCTTAGATTGGAGAGATACAGACGAGGTAGGCTGGTCTCACTGTCAATTGTGGCACTCGAAATAGATCTGGTACCGTTCGCCAGTCTCTCTTGGTTCCTAGCAGGCCTAGCCAATGGTTGCAGAACCGCATATGAAATAATCCCAAAAAAGCACCGATAGGACAGCTGTTAGCCGACGCAGATTGCTTGCTAAGATATAACGGTGCTTGGCTACCATGACACACTGCAGTGCCTCACTAAGAAATGAGAAAGAGTTGCATGTGCTTATCAACCAACAGGGCACATGCAAATCGAACATTTTATAGGCAGTCAGAAACTGTTCCACCCCCAGTGTGCAACAGCATGCATGCGTATGTGTGAAAACTCGCACAGCAGCGAGAATGGTGACTGAAAAGAGGGAACAAATCAGCGCAACCGACTGCTGAGAACGTATGTAAGCAAACACGCATGTAAGTGACCAATTATCAGAGCAGGGCACTTGACCCTTTTTGCCGGTAAAAGCCCCCTTAGTCATGTGTCCATGGCTTCACACTACCTACAGCCTGAACCTGGACAACTATGTCTGGTCGTAGTTAAATGAAAACATAATGTGGGGAGTGTACAATGTGGTATGAGCAGACCTTGCAGCAGTGGGCACCAGCAGCTGGTCCACAGTGTCTGGGAGTCAGCTTCGATCTTTTTACCAGCAGCCTCCAGATCGTGCTGTTCTTCTGCCCAAGAGCTGTAGATGCTGGCAGCCCGAGTGTGCAATGTGTGCATCAAGTCTAAAAGCTGAACCATCAAAGAAATAACAAAATCTATAAGTAATGTTTCACGATATCCAACACAACATGACAGAATAATAAACATGCATGTTTTTCAGCAATCTTAATGCTAGATAGTGAATGCCATGTGATGCTTGACAAGGCACAAACATATTGCGTGTCTGGATTTATATTGCAGGTTCAAGTGCCTATTTCCAATGTAATGCCTACAGTGCATCCTCAACATATTGATAGCGCTTCCCTTTTAACATGTATTCAGCTTCTTTGCCATGAAGCTCAAAATTGAGCTCATGTGCATGATTCCCATCCTTTGCATCAAATAAATAAAATAGTGATAAAAAAAAAAAAATTCCATCATATTTAATAAAGTATTTGTAATTGAAAACATCTTCAAAGCTATCTATTGAACAGGATAAAAATTGGATAAAGGAATATATATAAATATTAAACTTTAACAACGGCGAATAGAATACCCATTAATTCCATTGAATACTGAATTCCGTCAGTTGTTCATCTTTTTTATTTTATTGTGAAGCAGTTTGAGTTGCATGTTGATGTATGAAAAGCACTTTACAAATAAAGTTTGTTTGATTGACTGATCATCTCAAAGTCATATGAGAAATTGGAAATTCCCTCTTATAATGAATGATATGAGCTTCATCCATCCAATATCAGATCCACTTCAATCATTGAAAAAAATAAATAAATTGGAAATTTGTGTTGCTCATAGTGTCGTACTGTTATCTCAGCCGTTTTGGGGAGAGAGGTGGGGTCCAGTGAACAGGTCGCCAGCCAATCACAGGGCATAAATAGACAAAACAACCCGCAACACATTCACAGCTACAGACAATTTAAAGTTAATTTCACCTACTGTACATGTTTTTGGACCACATTTTCAAAAACACTTAAATGACAATGCTGGGGTTGATTTGTTACGCCACATATCTGAATGAACAAATATTGACAGCCAAACAACGACTCTACAGGAAGGGTGTAAAAGCCTTCTTATTGAGGGTGTAATTTTGATCTACGTGTGTTGATGGCTTTAAGGAGTAGTATTAATAGACAAGCTGTTATGTTGTACAATCTTGTTGTGCACCAAGTACAAAGACAATAAAGGGCATTCTGATTCTGATGTGAAATAATTACACATACGCTTTGGAATCAAAGGCATGGACAATAGCTTTAGTACCCGTCTGTTAAAAGAAAGAAAGAAAAACCCACAATTGTCACTGAAATTTAGCTAGCTGTCAGGCATTACTGTATTTCTACAGTCAAGAATTAAAAATAAAAACCCTTATGAAAGCCCGGACAGATATGACCCATAATCTAATTAGACTTTACACAGATGTAATCGGCTAGACTGTCTTATGTCTAATGCAGATATTTTGCATTACAAATTGACGATTGCTTGGGGTTTCACGCGCACCAAAACCCCCATTCTCCATGCATTGAATGTTTATCAGAGTTCGGGGAGAATAATTTAATTATAATTTTTTCCCAATGCATTTCAATGGTTGTTAATTATGTGCAATTTTTCTTCCGCATTGCACAGGTTGACTGTAAAGTAAATGAACAAGTTGATAAAATACATTGGATAGAATGGTCCATCTTATGATCGGTTCAGTGCGCGATTCTCCCCCCACCAACTTTCTGGCTGGCTCAAAAATCTTTGTGCAAAACCTAAATATAATATGTGGTTGCACAACCTTTTGAGGCACTCACTGCAATCAAACTATTTTCAAGTCTCAAAGGGACTTGTCTGTATACTTTTTTAATTATTATAGTTCTACGTTATTTCAGTGACAAAGGGGAAAAAGTAAAGAGGGGACCAATAATTTTGTCCATGTATGCCGTCTATTAAAGAGACAAAACAAAAATCCAAAATGCACAACGTATTGGTGGCTTAAAGCCATTGTGTTTGTTGAACGGGATGTTTTTGGTAAAAGTGAAATCAATGACATAAGATAAAATGAAAAAGAAGGCTAAAGTACTTACATCGCGACTAACCTGTAATGACACCGTATGGTAACCTGCTGGGATCCCCTCGTCCTCCTCATCATCACTATGGGAACGTGATGGACGGTAGCTGGAGGCCCGGCTTCCGCCTCGTCTTGTACCATTCCCATTCTCTTTCTCCTTTGCACCAGCTTTCTTCCTCAAACGAGACTTGGCAGAATCATACTTATGGCTCTTCTTCTTGTCGTGGTTGCGGTAACCTGAGGAATAAAATATGCTCTAACACCTACATATACATATATACACATACACATAATATATATATATATATATACATATATACATATATACACATACACAATATATATATATATTTATATATATATATATATATATACAGTGAACCCTCGCTACTTCGCGGTTCACCTTTCGCGGGTTCAGTGCTTTGCGGGTCTAAAAAATATTCGGGGGCATTGTAGTTTCGCCGAGCGGCACGACGGGGCGCTGGAGCGGTTAGACGGCCGGCGTGCGCCGAAGAGGAGAGTGGACGAAGAAGAGCACGTTCCCCCGGGCACGATTTGGGGCGACGTTTCGCGCGGTTCGGACCGTACCAGAGCTCCGGAGGAGGCCGGCCGGCGTGCGTGGCAGTTAAGCCGAAGAGGAACAACTTCCGCCCGGGCACTAGCGGGGCGACATTTCGCTCCGTTCGGGACAGTGCGAAAGCTCCGGAGGAGACCGGCCGGCGTGCGTGGTAGTTAAGCCGAAGAGGAACACCTTCCGCCCAGGCATGATCGGAGCGTGAGGCTGTCAGTTATGAATGAATAAATAAATAAATGAAGAATGCCACCTTTCATTTCACAGGGCACACCGGACGGCGTACCAGCAGGTAAAAGTCGAAGTAATTAAATAGATACAAAAAGAAGTAATTGAATAAATACAAAATAATGGCTGGGGAATAAAAAAATAATAAGTTTTAATAATAATTTGGTTTTTTTTTGTTAGAACATGAATTTCTCTCTCTCTCTCTCTCTACCCGTATATACATATACATATATATATATATATATATATATATATATATATATATATACATACATATACATATATATATATATATATATATATATCGTATTTTCGCAGTCATAAGGCGCACTTAAAAGTCCCAAATCTTCCCCTAAACTAACACAGCGCCTTGTAAGGCGACTGCGCTCATTATATGGACAAAGTATCACTCGCGACCATCAACCCTTTTACTCATTGGGCTGTTCGGAGTGCATGTTAGCACACCCTGCTGGTCAAATTCTGGGTCATCTATGCTTCAAAGTGACCATGACTATACATTATGGGACTATGGTGTTTGGGTGATGGTGTGGGAGAAAGCTGGACAAAAGGGCAGCTGTCCACAATGTTGTAGTCTGTCTTATCATTTATGTTATTGCAAGCAAGAAACGTCCCAGGTTTAGACAACAGACAAAAAGCCCAAAGCATAACAGCAAATCTCTCTAAACAGCCATGTGATTTGGCTGAGTCTGAGTGGCTCCCAGAAGGCATTGCTATATCATGTTGTGTTATTTTTATTTCTTTTTGGTATATTGATGGCATGAGAGATACATGTTTTGTGTTAATCTTATTTCTTTGTTTCATTGTTTGCTTGTATGCTGAGTTTTTTTTTTTTGAAACCCGTGACTCTAAGGAGTGTGGTGCCCAGTGAAGTCCCTCCCCTGACGTAGTCTTGTAGACTATTGCCATGATACCTATTATTGGTTAGAGTCATTGTTAATGATAGCGATTGTCAATGGTATCATGGCAACTGTCTTTGAAATGTGGCGATTGCTCATGGTATTGAGGCAAAGTGAATTGCCATGGGCTGAGTCAGCGCGAGCAGCCGAGCTATTGCTATGCTAAAAGCCTTACAAGGTGGCGCGCCCAGTGTGTGCTTCAAAGACAGAAATAGCACCCTCAACAGGTGTTGCGCGCTTTGAGGCAGCGCGTCCTATGACTGCGAAAATACGGTATATATATCTTTTTTTTAAGCATTTTTGAAGGTGCGCCGCTACTTCGTGGATTTTCAGTTTTCGCGGATGGTCTCGGTCCCCATTAACCGCGATAACCGAGGGTTCACTGTATATATATATATATTTTTTTTTTTTCTTCCCCCCTATATTTAGAACCATGCGGCTTTTTTTTCTTGGGTCTGGTCTGTTTTAATTAGCAAAGTTGTTGACGTGTTAAAAGGCACTGTTTTACAAAATCATTCTATTCATGCAGTAAACAACTATTTTTTTTCAACATAGAAAACTGCGGCTTATAGTCTGGTGCAGCCTGTATACAATATTTATTCATTTATTCAAAAGGAGTTGCTGCAGCTCATATGTTGGTGCGCCTTAGTCCAGAAAATCTATAATAATAGTTGAGTCACATCCCTCCTTAATTTCATCTGAATGTTATACACACTAATTTATTCAGAACTATATGCCAATGTAAAAATCTTAGTTTTGTGCATTTGCGTAACAAACCTCCATTGAGACTAGCCTCGACGAAAACTCGGATGGCTCGAACACACAGCTCAAAGTTGTCCGGTGTGACGTGGGCAGCGTCACGGACAATGAAAGACAGTGTTTCAACACACTTGATGAGAGACTTAGTGTCATGCTGGCCAAGGTCCTGACCCAGCGTCAGGCTGTACTGGTTGACCAAGGGATGATTGAGTTGAGATTTGGAGCTTAATGGTGTAGTTTTACTGGTTTCTAAATCCTCCTTTCCAACCTAAAAAAAAACACAAAGTAGTGGTGAGGTTGAGGGTTTCCAGAATAAGATTGTCAAAGAAGAAACTCATCTGAAGTCACGTGTGGGTACTGACCACTAGCCATCCACTGCTTGCGACATCCACATCTGTTGTAGAGCGAGGGATTCGAGCCTTGTTGTGTTCAGTGTAGACTTCTGAATCCGAAGTGTAGCCGCGATCTAAACTCACTTCATTCTGATGATGGGATGGCAATTCACTATCTGACTGAGCACCTGGTTACACATAAAAGATGGATTGATTACTTGATGTCAAAAGATTAATATTAAATAAGAGTTAATTAGTTTTGTATTAATTTCTAGGCATTCATCTACATTCTAGATTTGATAAACAACTTGGACGAGAAAATTGCATGAACAAACAGCCACATGTTAGGTGTACAAAAGTATTGGAACAGAATTACTTAAAATGTGGTGAATAAGACATACATATTATTTGCCTGCAATAACGGCACCAAGCCAGTGACCAATGAATATAGAACTTTTTCATTCTTCTGTTATAATACTTTGTCAGGCTTTGCCGCAGCTTTTTCTGCTGTTGTTTGCCTCAGTGAGATCAACAAAAACGTTGTCGGCACGAGCAGTGGGGGCTCAACTGGGTGGCAATATTTTGCTTAAAAAAAAAAAAATAAAAAAAATAAATTAAAAAAAAATTAAATAAATAAATTAAAAAAAGAGAGAGAGTGCGAGCATGGTCCCTTGCACAAGATAAAAAGACTATCCTCAAAAATATACACACAAATGCTTTGAACAGCCATCTGACCAACAGACAAAATCTTCATGTGCAGCCATCAGCGACACAAGCCCTTCTGAGCATTTATTCGAAGGCTGGAGGAAGTTGCGCAATAGAGGGTTGACAGATATAAAACTATAAATGACGCTATCAATTGGTCATGTTCAATTCGATTATCTTCACTTTTGAGTCCACTACAAAGAATATGCAGTCGTTCAATCGCTATTCTCAACTCAACTGTATTTTAAAATAATTTTTTAAAAAAGGTAGCTGAAACAAAGTGCTGTCAAAGATAAAGATAAAGATGTCCTTTATTAGTCCCACAATGGGGAAATTTGAAGTGTTACAGCAGCAAATATATAGAATAATCAATAATTAAGATGGCCATAAAACCCAATAGTGTGAAGTGATGCCACTAGAATGTGATTAGATCATCAAGAAAAGCTCCCGAGAAGATAGCAGTTGCATGTCGAAACTAGTAGCGGTAAAAAAAGAATCTACGTTTGTATGAACAAATGAAAAAAAAAATCATCTAAATATAAAAGACAATAGATAATAATAATCCCTCCATCCATTGTCTTCTGCTCACAAGGGTCACGGGGGGTGCTGGAGCCAATCCCAGCTATCTTCGGGCAGTAGGCGGGGAACACCTTGAACTGGTTGCCAGCCAATCGCAGGGCACACAAAGACAAACAACCATCCATGCTCACAGTCATACCCAGGGGCAATTTAGAGTGTTCGGGAGAACAAGCAAACTCCACACACAAAGGCTGGAGCACCTCCGTACTGTGAGGCCATTGGGCTCACCAGTCGTCCACCGTGCCGCCCCTAATAATAATCGTCATACATAAAAAAAAAAAAAAAATAATAATAATAACTGAAATACACATCTTCAAAAACAAACTCCTGCAGGGCCCAGTCTGTGTCTTAGACGAAAGTGTCAAGAGTCCTTAAATTGGAGATCTGCAGCAGTTCCGCCAGCGGGCTGGTGGTGGTCTCAAGGTGTATGCAGAGATACCTTCACATTAGGTGAGGTGATGAGTGATTTGCATGTTGTGGTTTTCCTCTTTATCTTCATGGCGTTCTAAATGATGGGCTATGAACAATGCTCGCGCTAAATTTCTCATCTTCAAAATAGCGTGTTTTTTTTTTCTTTTTTAACAACAAAAATCTCTGCTCCTTTTGTTAAGCAATTAAATAGTATAAATGTAGTCCTACATAAAAAAAACTAACAAAATAAAACTGTCAGTCACATTCCAATACAAGTTCTGTATCAAATCCACAGATAAAAGATAAATGTTAATCTCTTGTCTGTCGTATTTCATTGTTATTCTTTATAATTAATTTCATTAATTGTTAATGTTTAATTTAACTGATTTTTGAAATATTCATGTTTTCGTGTCCAATCTAAATCTTTTCATCGTAGAAGTAAAAAAAAAAAAAAAAAAAAAGGGTTTGATTCAGATCAGTATCAGTTGAGATGTGTTAGCGGTACAAGTGTATACTAAGAAAGATCTCATTTAAAGAGCATTGAATGAAAATAGCAGACATTTAATAACCATAAAATATGTGCCCAACATCTGTGAGAGAAGAGATAGAGAGCTATTGCACCTGTTTCAATGTCCGTGTTGGAAGAGGTAAACTGAAAGCAGGCAGGTGGTTTCACTCCGGCACCAATGCATTCAAGCAGCGAGAAGAGTGTGTACCAATGGTCTGTGCTGTGGATGTTGGCCGCATTAGTCTTGAGCAACTCGTGAAGGCCATAAGCCACCTCTCTGCTAACCCGGGACAAAACGTGTGGTTTCATCATAAGTAGGAGACGCAGGGAAAGGAGCACCTACACGAGGGATGATAAAAAGAAAACAAAAAGACAAAGAAAAGGAAAAATCAAAGATCAGAGGTATTGAGATCTCCATAGCACAATGAAATAACGTACATGCAGATGGATTATCAGTGTTACCTACAAGAATAAATATCAAACATAAATTGTTGGTCATTTTAGTCATTATATTTTCAAAGTTGTTAATTTGAGTCAGGGTGGACTATGTGCCATGCCTTCATTGTTGAAGTGTCCGACCGCCGCTGTGGCCGTAAAGGTGGTCAGTACCAGTCACGGTGGTAATCTCTGATGGCTTTTAAGAAATTCTGGTTCACCATCCGCCATCTCAGAGCACCATCAACAACATGTATCGTAAGTAGGGATGTGGCGCTGCTGGGGTATTCTGAGGCGGGCTTTCCCATCTCTAGGGTTGAGGTCCCTAAAAGCACCCCAGCAGCAAGGGCTCAGGGATGGATGAGATCCGCTTAGAGCTCCTAACGTCTCTGGTTGTTGTGGGTCTATCCTTGTTGGAACGCCTCTGCAATATTGCATGACCATCAGGGATAATGTCTCTGGACTGGCAGACCGGAGTGGTACTCTCTCTTTTTAAGATGGGCAACTGGAGGGGGTGTTCCCACTACTGGGGGGAATCATACTTCTCTGCCTCAATGATAAGATTAGGAGGTGCCGGAGAGGAGGGTACATCGGTAAATTGAATCTCCAATTCAGGAGGACCAGTGCAGTATTCATCCTGGCCATTGTGCAGTAGACCAGCTCTAAAGCCACAGCAGGTTCCTCGAGGGTGAATAGGAGTTCGTCCAAAAGGTCTACATGTGTTTTGTGGTATTGAGAAGGTATGTGTCAACATCCCTTCAGGGTTTCTGTGGGGGATGCTTCTGGAGAATGGGGTATCTAACCCCCGCACAGGGGCTTTTTGTCCTGTTCGGTCCCTGTTGGCGGCAGCAACTCAGAATAATTTCCTGCGAGGGTTGGACTGTGTCAAGGTTGCCCTTTGTCACTGAAGCTGTTCATAACCACTATGAAAAAAATGTCCATGCCCACCTGAGATTTTGAGGTGGTCGGGTTTGGAGGCCCCGATACTGAATCTATAATTTTTGCAGATGGTGCGGTGCCATTGGTTTCATCAAGTCAAAAGTTCAACTCCAACTGGAACAGTTTGCAGCAGAGTGTGAAGCTGTTGAGATGATCATCAGCACCTCCAAATATGAGACCATGTTCCTAAATCACAAACGGGTGAGGGCCCTCTCTAGGAGGAAGCTGCCCTGTACAGAGTATCTTGGGGCTTTGCTCACGTGCGAAAGAAGAATGGAGTGGATGGGTGCAGCAACTGCATTGCAAAGACTCAGAATCAGTCTGTTGTGCTGAAGAAGGAATTGAGCCGAAAGACAAAGCTCTCAATTTACTAGTAGATCTACTTTCTTACCTTCACCCACCAGCTGTGGGTTGTGACTGAAAGAACAAGATCATGAATACAAGCGGCCCAAGCGACTTGCCTCCAGGCTCTTCCTCAGAGATATTTATGAAGTGCAAACGTAAAACTATTTTATTTAGTAGATATGACAGAAAACTCAAAATAACTTCTGTTTCTATTTTATTAAACAGATAGCATGAGTAAAAACCACTTCCAAACAACTAACAATACTACTTCTGGGAACAATTGTTTCCCCCTCTTTAGCCGTAGCCGCGCACTCTTGTCGCGCTCCTCTAGCTAGTTTAACTTTGAGATGGAAACAAGGGGGAGGGTAGATAGATTAGATAGATCATGGGGCAAAAAAACAGGTGGGGGAATGGGAGGAAACTCGATTTTTTCATATTTCTTTTTTTTTTTTTAAAACGTCCAAAACCAAAAAAAAAAAGGTGGGGGTGTGGGTAGAAACTCAATATAATTTGTATTTTTTTTAAATTCTCCGCATCAAAAAAATCGTCATTGCCCAGGCCCAATTTTAATGTTTTGGGAAAGAAAATAAATCTGGTTACAAATCAACCACAATCCCATCCTTAAGAACACATTTATATATTTGCAAATTAGTTTTTAACTCCTCAAAAATAATGGTTGCCGACATCGCAAATGTTTGGATACATTTGAAAATCATTGGGCAAGGAAATTACCCCAAGTGTCTTCAACGTGACACCAGTTGTGTGCGAGTAAAAAGACATGAGGACCAAGAAATCCCGATTACATAAGCAATTACTGTAGATTGTCCCAGAGCGCTGCAATTGGCTGGGAACCAATTCAGGGTGTACCCAACCTCCTGCCCAAAGATAGCTGGGATAGGCTCCAGCACCCCCCGCGACCCTAGTGAGGAGAAGCGGTATAGATGATGGATGGATGTCCCAGAGCGTTATAGAACAATGTTGTAGGTCTATGTAATTGTACTTTGTCTTCTTCTTTTAAAACTTATTTTAGGCAGCAGAAATGGTTGTATTGATGTTTCCTCTTTAAAATTGTGAGGAAACAATGGTGTTGCTGAAGTAACTATTTCAAAAATCTAATCAAATGGTATTGCATTTGACAGGGAGCACTGACAAGGAAATTAGGAGAAAAATTACATTGCCATTTATCTGTACACTGATGTTTGGACAACGAACATAGTACACATTGGAACTAGGACAAAGAATGGCACATAACGGCAAAAAAAAAAAAAT
Source organism: Idiotropiscis lumnitzeri (assembly GCF_059441095.1). NCBI lineage: Eukaryota > Metazoa > Chordata > Actinopteri > Syngnathiformes > Syngnathidae > Idiotropiscis > Idiotropiscis lumnitzeri. Next base: position 19,287,735 of record NC_142399.1, on the reverse strand, counting down.
TGTCTGGTCTGTAAACATATAGAAGAGCGTGATTGCAATACCTGGGAACTAATATCTTCTCGTCGCAGCAAGCGAATGGCAAGACGAAGGAGTCCCACGACCCCTCTCTCCACCAAGAAGCAGCTCTCGTTAGCGTGGACGCAGAGGTGACAGAGGTGGTCACGCACTGTCTGCCATACACACGACACACGGTCTCTAAAAGCAGATATACATTTTTAGTGCACCAAAATTTTAAGACAAGAAAAAAATGTGGTACGACTTTGTTGAGCTGCAACTCCTACCGATTTTCCATTACAATACGCAGTAACATCTCTAAACAGAAGGCAGCATCCTCTTCATCATAAGTCTCTTCATCAGGGGTGACCGATATCAACGCCTGGAGAGGATAAACTCATTATTCTTTCATTTGTAATCAAATCAGTAAATTAGACTTCTGAGCAGTGACTACACAAAAAAAAGGATAGCTCATGCATAGCGGGATATTAGAAAAAATATTTAATTAATATGTACAGCTGAATTAAATCTAACAATTACCTTCATTAGCTCCTGTAAAGACTCAAGCTGGAGGAACTTGCTCTCTGTGATCATCTTCTCTGGGTCACATTGCTGAAGATGAACAGAAATTCAGGGATAAATTTCACCCTCCTCTATAGTTACAATTCGGCATTTGCAAATTCACCCATTCACTGATTCTTTTTTATTTTTTTATTGGGGGGGACACCTATTCATTTTTTGCGGAAAAACTCAATCACGATTTTCTCTTAGGACAATTTAGAGCATCCAATCAACCTACAATGCATATTTTTACTCACTCCCTGCTGTTAAAAATACAAAAACATGGCATGGAAATTGAATGAGATGAGCGAAAACCACAGTTCACACCACGATCCCATAACTCTGCAGCGCTTTGAACTACGGGTCTGAGATTTTACATCGTGCAGCCCAAAAAATAAATAAATAAAAAATTCAATGTGCAATTGTGAAGAAAGAGAAAATAGGATGCACTCAGCTGATGGTATGTGATATCATGGAATGAAAACAATTTAAATTTCCCAAATTAATGCATGTTCATCGTCTCAAAGACATGGAAAGAGAATGTTGAAAAAAATAATAATCGTATAGTAAATCGTAATTGCAATTTTGAGGTGAAAAGAAATCTCGACTCAATGAACGCATTCCTTTGAGTACTGAATATACTTTGCATTGTGGAAAATGCCAATCTTACTGATTGAACCCCATTCATGCACTTTCCGACAGAACGCAAGCACTTAACATAATAGCAGGACAAACAATAAAAATAGGTGGCAGGAAGACGTCGCAAACACTTTTACTATGTAGGTTGCTATTACAAACAACAACAACGTGCTTACTGTAAGCATTTCAGCACAGATATAATTGAATATACTTTGAAAGCATTTGAAATGGCAATAAAACGTTTTGGGGTTATAGTTTATTCAATATTTATGGATTAAACTATTAGTATAGGCAAACAAGCGTGTTAACTATAAGTGGAACTTTGTGATTCAGTCAGGCGAATATTGGGGTCCACTGTACGACAATTAAAAAAAAAAAATCCCAATACATGACGCCTTTTAGGTGGGTATAATTTAGATTCATGTTTTAATATAAGGGGCATGTATTGTAAATTCTATTTGCACCTTGATGCAGAGGATGGCGGCCTGTTTGGCTTCCTGATTTTCCATCGATGGTCCTCGAAGTCCAGACTGCTCAGCGCCACTCAGAGTCAGCCAGTTGACAAAACTCAACACTGCAGACTCCCCACTGAAAAGGATATTTTAAAGGAGAAAACCATTTTTATTTTATTACTAAATTGTTCTGCTACTCATTGTGCTGTTAATTGCTTTTTGTTGTAATTAGAGAAATCATTGTGTACAAATCAGTGAAAATTGACATCACACAGACATTATGCATAGTGCTAAAGAATGTACACACCGATTAGAAGGAGTTTCCTCTCTCTGAAGAGAGATTTTTCCATTTGGTTCAAGAAAATCCTCCACCTGATGTAAAAAACAATAATGAAGAACTGCCGGTAGGTGGCAGCAAAAACCTTCTAATAAATCAAAGAAAACAGGAGCTCCGCACTAACAGAAAGAGTGAATGAACATTTAAGACAAAATGCAGTTCAAATCGAGACTTTTAGCTGTAATTCAACAGGCTCAACAAAACTATATTAACCTTTTAGAAAATACAAACAGGATGACCTTCATGATTACCTCATTGGATTGCATGGCTAGTTGAAAGAATAAGGAAAAAAAATAGTAGTCTACTAAAAGCAACTTTACACAGAAGATTGAAAATTAATTAAAATAAAATAAATAAAATGACTTAATACACACTTAGAAAGTACTCGTCAAGCAATACAAACTGACCTCAACCATTGCTTTGGGTAGGAGTTCAGCCCTGAACAGCTGGAGCATGGAGTCCATGATGTTTTTCCAACCCTCTCTAAGGATGTTGCCATGCTGATGGGCGAGATCAAACACCGTCTTGGCAGCTGTTTGTGCCTTTGTGTTGCTCCCAAAGACAGTTGGGAGGTTCTCCACGGACTAGAAGGGAGAAAAACCATTCAGGCACCAATACTCTAACTTTCTGTTCATCTGTCAATGCAGCATCCCGTTGCAAATCCAATTTGTCCGCAGTTAAGATTCTGATGCCACCACATCAACGCAGAATGTCTTTTAAAATGCCTCTCCATTTTAATTTTGTCAGACAGGGGCATATTTTCTGGCTAGCCTTGAAAGAGCCCAAAATTGTTCGCTCATTTTAGCACTTTCATATCAAATTGTATTGTGAAAATATATTACAGAAAATCACATTATTGTGACTTGCATCAATAGTTTACTAGTTAGGTGTACTGTATTATTTTAACATGCATCTATGGTACAGCTATCCATAATATAGCACATGGGCTGCATATCAAACCACAAATTTCCCCTAAAAAATGTTGATGACTTTAAAGAGCTCATTTTTGTATTTCATGAGTAAAATTAAGATTATTGTAATAAAAAAAAAAAACATCTTGGTATGCCACTATGAACAATGTTTTGCAAATAACAGTTTCCGCACCTCACTGCTCAGAGTGGTAAACTTGCACAGTGAGATGATCAAATTGTCAAAAACATCGTTAAATCCATAGTGAGCTGCTATCTTGGCACATTTCCTGCACAGAGACAAACACAAACATTTTCAGCATGACAGCAAGTTTTAGCATTACTTGCATGATCCACACTATTATCCTTACAATTATAATGTATTTGGAGTTAAACACTATATTTATTCAAACCAGGCAGCTACATATGCACTACACAGAAAATGAAGTGTTTCTACAAAACAATAGAAATGTGTCATTCTAGATCACCAAAGCCTCAATACACATGTTATTGTTAGACTTAAGTGGCTATTCATATAAAAAAAATGGAAACCAATCAATCACATTTGAAAGGCTACGAAATCCACAGACTTGCTTTACATAGAGTATGTGAACAGGCTAGTTCACACCTTGAATGTTATCAGAAGATATTGCATCAAGAGACAATGGTACAGCTGCCTCTAGTAAGTCACGTTTTACGTTATACTGCATATTTTTATTCTAAGAAATCTATTGGTTAGTCTGTATATTTGTCTGTTTTTATGTGCTTCAGGCTGTATTCAGTTTGTAGCAGGACCTCAAGTCAGTAAATAAAGCTGATTGAGTGTTTAAGTTCCATACGATGGGAAGTTGTCTTTCCAAACCATTTTCAAGTTTAACCAAATTGTCAAACGTACAGTACCTGAAGCCAGTAATGGCCTTTTGGATTATGTTGTCATCCAGACTCTTGTCAAAGACATAGGAGAGGGCTGCAATAGTAGGACCCCAGGTCATGGTGAATAAGTCATGGTCATAGCTTCCAGGTGGAAGGTGAAGAAAAATCCCCTCCGATGAAGCACCACGGTGAAGCAGCACACTCCACACATAGTTCTCCTTCACTAAACCAGACTGCTCATCTGGCATCACAATCTCATCATTCCTGAAAAAGGAAGGTTTTAATGTGCCAACGTAAGATGAGAATACGGAACATGTTTTGGAGTCAAATCGCTAGAGCGGTGATTAACAAAGCAGTGCCTTGAGTAAGTAAATTTTTCACAAATAATGCAGTGATGGACAAGGCAGGCATTATATGGTCCAGGTCCATCAGTCCTGTTGAAGTATCCCTCACGCAATATACAGCTTTGTTGTTGCTTATGATGATGCTGCAACATTAGTTGGCAAATAAAACTACGCTTCAGTGGCAGCATAAGCCATCTTGTGATGTCATCTTTGAATCGTCAAAGTTACGAATGTGCCACGTAATTGCAGACCACAAGGCCACGCTTGTTTTGTGTATTAAAATATTGGTACAAGACCACACTTTTGTAATAAACTGGGCTTGCTTTATATGAAAAAAAAAAGACATGACTGCCACTGGAGTGTTGGAATTTTTCTAGGACCGACATATTTTTAAGGCCTTGTGTGTACTCAAGCTTACTTGATGGCATTGTAGATGTCCTCTAGCATGTCCTGGTTAAAATCTGTGTTTCCATTAACTCCCTTAAGATTTTTCTTAAATTGCTGTGGAAAACAAAAACAAGTAGGACATTTTATTAAACAAAACTTCCTTTGGAATTTCGAGTGAAAATATTAAGCAATTCAATGTCCTGGTCCCAGGCTCAAAATAAGAGGGTTCACATCGCAGCTTGCATGTCAAAATTACAAATACAAATACAAACATTTAAGAGCAATACTGCAAACAGCCGTTGATGTGGAAAGCATCGTGTCATGACTGTAAACAACACGGTCTTTGCTCTCTCACAAAGACTATCCATAATGTTCATTTTACCTTGTGTCCTCCGCAGCTTCTTTGCAGTAATAACAATATTAATGTACCAACATAATTATCATCTGCGGGAGCTTTATTTTAAAGCAATCATGGGTCGGACTGCTTCAATAAATTGAAAACAAACTAAATATTAGGCAGATATTTGTGATATGCTTGATAACATGGCATCGGCAGATGGATCACCGTTCACACTTTATATTCTACACCTCGCCAATTCCCAAATAACCGATAAAGGAAGGGAGCCCTGATGCTGCGTGAGAATGTCACTGAGCAATTGAAGCTTATTAGCGGTGCTATTCACATGAGGACTGAGCTCCCTGTTGCCTTGGTCAGCCATGCACGAGCGACTAATCACATTGGCTGGCTCAGTCCCGGGCCGTAGATAGTCATTTTGATGCCAAAGGCAAACAGACGGAGTACCCCTGTACTTTAGTTCAATTTTGTCAAAAGGTGAGTTATGTCACTTTGGTCACATTTTCCTGCGTTTCAAATCAGAATGATTTGACAGCTTCAGTGAGCTTCGTAATATTTACCACCAAAGATTTAGAAAATTAATGATTATCAAAGTGTGAATTTGAGAAAATTCTCCTATTTGCAGAGCTAGGTCAATTTGATAAGCTCTTTCTGGATGACTATAATCTAATAAATAGCAAATGACAATGACTATATACAGTGTACCATACGTTTATACTCACATTTTGGTGATAAAAAGCTAAATTGATGTCACTCGTCACCACTTGATCCTATTTTAATATTATAGAATAAATATTGAAGTAATAATTTATTAATAATGATTACAGAGTAATGATTATGTTGTACAATATGCAATTTCTTTTATTATATTGGATAATCTACTGCAATAACTCCCCCGCAGTAATGTTCTTGACACAATTTAAAAAAAATGGAAACTGCAATAAATTGTTAAGGCTGTTTCTGTTGGTTGGAAGCTCTGCAATTGATCATTTGATAGTCAGTTAAATGTCCTACTTTCTCTTTAATCTTCATAGCAGCTGAAGCTGTTATGCAATGCGCTAGAATTTTCAGTTAGCATACTTGAATAATAAAATATTTCTTAGCTGCAGCTCTACATTCGAATCCCTCGTTATTTGTCGTATTTTTATTTTACAATAAAATCCTTGCTTCCGGGATTAACTGCCCCAAAAAAAAAAACCTAAATACTCAGAATGAAAAAAAAAATGAAGTCACCGATTAGCAAAACTGCTCATAAAAGACAAAAAGTTAATTTGAGCCTTGTTCCCTGTCGATAAATTTCAGCTAATGCTCATGCCTTTACTTTAACTGAGAATCCACTGAACAATTAAAAGTGTTCTGAGTGGGTACACACTCATTATGTGTCACTTAATATGGTTAAGTCTCCAAAACAGGGATTAGGGCAAAGATCCTCCTGTAAATAAACACAATCACTGAGTGATAACTGACAGCATCAAGTCTCAGGTTGATAGGATTTGGTTAATGGTGAAAAAGGCGTAAATTTGATACTCCACGGCATCAATAACAATAACACATTAAGAACACAAATTTGATCTTAGCAAAGATTTTTCTTTGGTACACAGTTCTTGGACAAAAGACTGTAAATGTTCATATGTAGGCAAAGACAGGCACACTAAGTTGCATTGTCCCATTCGTCACTCGTTATAGAGGAACACAGTATTCTCATGTCGTTCGTGGGCAACCAAAACTCAGACATTTTGAAAGAAGGGCAGCATGACTAACACAAATTAACATTACACCACTGACCTTACCCGTGTCTCTCTAAAAACACGCCGCCGTCAAACCCATCACAAAAGGCTCTGATATACACACTGATGCTCTGCATAGTTTTCCACTGTCAAAAATAGCGACAGTGACAACATATGCTGTGTTGAATTGAATGGTACAGATTGTTAAGTAACAGAAGTGTTCGGCGCCACTTTTATTAGGCCTCTTCAAATGATTGTCCGTTTGCCCCTTCCTGTTTTCTGAGCCAACTGGTCAAATGGCTGCTTCCCGAAAATACAAACGCCCTCTTGGAAATGTGATTACCTAATCAAAATGGAGGACAATGGAGGACGATCACACATTCAAAGCACATGAAAGAATGAAGCAGGGACAGCAAGAAAAAAAAGAAATTGCTTGTTGATCAAGACGTGTGGCCCACCCACTATCCATTCACAAAACCCCAGAGCCTGTTTAGTCTTCAGAATCTGCTATCGAAGCCGCCAAAAACATAGGCAGAGACAGCAGTCGAAATGAGTGTGCCTCCCCCAACCCTCGGCCGCCTGTTTACGAGTTCAGCTCTCAGACAGACCACCACTGGTTACAGCTGTTGACTGAGGGCTTTCTGAGCCGCCAAGCTGCACCAGTGCAAATGCTACAACTCCCAGAGGAATGTCATACCATCAGACACTGGCATGCACCGCAGAGACAACAAAGAGAAAAACAATTGATATATGAATACTAGGAAGCTCTCTGTTAATTAGTATGGAAATTGCACATTTAATTTATTTTATTGACAATCAAAAAGCATTTTTTGCATTGAAGAAATAAATGGAAATATAGTTAAGAGTCAACACCTTATACATTAACGTACACATTTGAATTGCAGTATACAAACTATAATATTTAACGTATAAAAAAATAATAATATTTAATCTCAAAGTTCGTCAGAACCAATTAAAAATTGTTCAGTTGGGAGTGAGTGAGTACTAACCTCTACAGTCATGGGGATATTCTGCTTTCGGACATTGTGATTATGCTGGTCAGTGTTCAACATTATTACAGCGTAGGCCAAGGCAAATCCTGCATCATTAGTCAGGAAGGGGGAGCCATTTACTTTCTGCATAAACAACAAAAGAAGTCAAAAGTATAGATTATGTCATGTTTTAAAGCTGAATGATAAATGTGAACAGATAACTCCTTGTGATAGATGTCATGCAAAACTTGGAACTGATTATCTGATATAATTTTGTAGAGTGGAAAACCCATTCACATCGAGTCATTTACTATAATTACTCATTGACGCTTTTATGATGACTATTTTTGTATCAAGTGTTCAATCCAAGAAAAGGTCACTACTAGGAATAGTTTCCAGGTCACATGGTTTCTCTCGCTATTTTGGGAAGACAAATGTTCTAGCAATAGAGTAGGTCTTTTTCCCTCGTGTGTGTGTCTGTGTGTTTGACACAGACGCGCTGCCTTTAAAACTGATATCATCCAACAACTATCATATGCAGGGTTAATCATGTGACAGGTTTGACTTATGTTGTCGCCTTCGCCACCAACTTTACACCACCTGAAATGAGCTGGTAATGGAAAAAGTTATGTTCCACAAAGTTGCTGTTGTTGGGTGCTAACCGAAAAAATTTAGGTTGAATTTAGGTTGTGTTATGTATGCAAGAAGGTGCTAATATCAGCAATGACCAAGCTAGGGTCTCTGACAAAATTGATTGGTACAAGCATTTTGATTCAATCCGAGTTACGGCGACGACCATAGTTACAACAGTGAATCATAACGTGCATCACATACTTAATCATATTGCAGTAGGGCGCATCCAGCCACGGAGCCAGCTTTTTTTTCCCTTCGCCCTTTGGCTTTGCTATAGTCAGCATCATCATTACGTCTTAATATAACCACATTGGAATTGCAACTGTTTGGAAATTGCTATGTTCATGACTGAGGTCTTTTGTTTCTCACAGAAACTTGGTTTAATCTAAGGATATTTAATGCAAGCCTGCAGCTAGCTGGCCAACCGTCTTAAAAAGAAGTGAGAGGCACCTATCTTATACATTCTACAGCAAATATCTGATTCGGGTGTACCGAGAATCCCCTCAAATTAAAGAATGAATGAAATTCTGCAATTGAAGCACAGCTTGGTCATTTCACTGGAATCCAGTGTGGCGGTGTTAACGTGAAAAAGATGACAATTGTGTGTTCATGACCCGTGAATGACGAGATGGCGAAGTTAGTATTCACATAGATTTCTCATTAGGTAGAGAGGAATAATACACATAATCATTGCTATAGTCATATTCAATATTAATTATGACATCTACATCTATATTGGTCAAATAAGGTTTATTTAATAATTTGAGCATTTATTCAGGAGCGTAATTATAGGATCAGTGCCTTCCCACCTTTGTAGCCAAGGCACGTGTTTTGCGTGCGAAAAACCTCATGACAAACTACCAAACAAAAATTATTTATTTATTTATAGTATTAAAGCATGGATAATGAAATAATGATCTCAGTTCAGTACAGTACAGTGGCTTTGAGATTGCTCACCATTCTGCTGTTTTCTGGTGTCTACTACATATGTGTTAGTATCATTTGTATTTTAACTTACTGCTTCCACTGTCTTTGTTAATGAATTATTGCTACTAAGTTTTACTCTGTGTTAAGCGCTTTGTTACAGTTGCAACTGCTATAAAAAGTGCCATACAAATAAAGTTGTATTTATTGTATAACATTTGTTCAGAAATATGACCGAATATAGTCAAAGGTGAGTATCCATCTGTAATAGAGATGGGAGGTCACTTTGCCCTTTGTGGGAGGAGTATATGTAAATCTAATTTCCACATGCAACATGATTCAGTCTTCTCTACACTCCTCCATGATCTGTCACCTTATCGTGTTGGGAGGGTTTGTGTGTCCCAATGAAAATAGGAGCTAAGATCTCAGAGGCTTATGCCACTGGTAGGTCACTCAGGACAAACAGGTCCTAGTCGAAGGACGAAACGAAAAATGCAAATACAGGTTTATACAATCTCTTGGATGCAGTATTGTTCAATTTAAGCACAATATGAATGTGTGTTTTGTGCAAATGAATGCAGTTACTAAATATGAGTAGCTCTCTGGTATGTTCACCGTGCTAAAATAGCTCAGAGAAGATAAATTGTTGGAGACCCCTGCTGTACAAAATGATACACTTTACATGTAATTTTAATTATACATGCGTGTGTACTTGAAATGCTTTTCCAAAGGTGACAGATGCTGCCTTACATGCCAGTTGTCTGTAAATGTTTCCAGGAGTCTTTGGATGACAGGAGCCTCTCCAGGTAACCTAAAAGCCTCGAGGTAAAGCCTCAAAGCCTCATCAATACGAAGCCCCTGGAAGGTGAACGTGCTGCAACAACAGTTCATACTTAGAAAGAAGTCAACAAGTTAATCATCACCAAATCTTAAATGGCTAAATTGAAGAACTGTTCAATATTTACTGAACAACTTACTTGACAAAGCTGTCTAGGAGCTCCATATTATTGCGATCACTGACAAACTCCCCGATCATCTTTTTGTCCAATCTGGGATTTTCTCGAAGCCACTGGGCCACTTGGTCGTTATCCATTGGATTACTGAGAAGTCCTTTCTCTTGAAGGAACTGAATTCCCTTTTTTGGTTTCAGATTGAATTGCTCTGTTCCTGTTATCAGAAGCTATGAACACGCAAAATGAACGATTTAGTTACATATGCACTCTATGTTCCAAACAACCAGAGGTGGGCATTCTGTCATATTGCTGGCCCTTCCGTCAGTACTGTCACTGACGGATTCCATTTTGCTTATAAATGATGGGAAACTTGAAAAAACAAGAAAAAAACAAAAACAACAACAACAAAAAAAAACTTATGGACTTTGAGCAGAGCGAAAGCAGGTCCCTGTATGTATGTATGATATATATATATATATATATATATATATATATATATATATATGATGCGCCCACCTCTGTCAACAATAATGAGTCTGTGAGACAAATCTGTCTGTATATTACACCTTTTTCTTTGTTCTTATTTCGAGCAACTCTTGGGAACCAGGTATACTTGAAGAGAAACGCTGAGGTTTTTTCAAGGTTTTCTTGTCAGCTGATAGAAACAATGAGAAAGATATTTAAGTGCTAGTTTACATGTAATGCTTTTTATATCATTGAAACCATGCAAGTCTCTAGCTAGTCTTACTGGAGTCACTCTCTCTTTGATCCTGTCTACACAGTTTCATCTTTTCTGCCATCAGATTTCCACTGGTTGGTGGGCATCCTGGAACACGATCCACAAGTGGAAAACTCAAACCATTGGTACTGCCTTCTTGAATAAGATCTGAAAATTTTTTAAAGTTTAAAATTTGTAATCAATATGTACACATAAAAAGAACAGTAACGACATTAGCAAATATTGAGATCATGAAGCAAAAAAAAAAATAAAAAATCCACACTCATCATATCCCTAAAAAGTAAAGCAAGATTCATGAAATGAAATATTAGTTTACCAGCTGTAGAATTTATTCCATTTTTCATTAAACTTTCTCCCTCCAGGTTTTCTGACTGGTCTTGGCTAGCGGTGTTGTCTAGCACCTTGGCTTGGCAGTGGGCCTCAGTGCTGTCAATCACAGTTAGTAGAGCTTCGAGTGACAGAAGGTGAGTGGTGTAGAGCTGCCCTGATACAGGGAATGCATTCTGTCGGAGTTAAAAATAAAACAAAATACACAGTTCAAATCAACCCATCTTTAAATGTGTCGTCGTGTCCCTTACAAGGGGAGGCTACCTTTGACAACAGTTTGGTGAGATCTTCAAATAGATTAGAGCAGTAGAAGTCACAGTCATAGTTGATGTACAGCTCAGTGACAAAACTGGGGATCCTCCACAGCTGGACCAGTGCCTCCAGAGCCATTTCCTTCATTTCATAGGGCATCTTCATATTCTCTGATGTGATTATGTCCATCAGTTTCTTAAGATACATCTGTCAGGTTTGGCACAATTAGTCATCGTTATTAAGTACATGTTACAAATAAAGAATACTGAAAAATGAAACATTACCTCCAGCTGAAATTTAAGATGCACTCTCATGCTTTCAAAGAGAAAGAAGCACACTCGTAATGACGACGCATAGAGGTTCATGCGGTCCATGCCCAGCAGCTACAAAAAGAAAAACGATTGCATTTTGTTCACTCTTAATAGGATCATGTTTTATTCCACCTATCATTATAACATTGCATTTTTCTTAAATTTTATCTTTCAAATTTTAAAATTTCTAGAACTACAATATGTCATGTCAAAAAAAGCCTTCTCATTGTATTAGGCAGACATTTCACAAAAAAACGTAAAGGGTCCAGCATTTTCAAAGTTTAAATCTGCAATAGCGACTTGCAAAAACGGATTCTACGCTAATAAAGTCAATGTCACATATTTGGTTTGTTCACATCCAAAAGATTGTATTTCTCCATATATTATTAGCTGAATTAGTAACAAGCTGGGTTGAAAAAAACCAACATTTAAATAAACTATTAAGAAATGTTGTGCTTTTATCAATATTTAGTAAGGAACTAATTAAAGTAATTCACAAATAAACACACATTTTATCATTTCAAACAAACACATTGAATATTCCCTCAATTGCTGTTCATGGAGTGCAAGCCCAGCCCAATAAACTGTTATTGTCGGCATATTCACTGCAAACTAGACATCCACACATTGGTGAAGGACTCACTGAATGCTCATCTATTTATTACTTTTGACAAACTTTTCTTTTCTCCTGTCATTTCCATGCTTTATTTTTCAGTGGTAGTTTTTAGGATAGGTGCTTTTATTTTGGCGCTCTTCCAGTAGTTCAGGAAGTGCCAATCCACAAGTGACGTCTTGACTTTAAGGAGACCCTTCCAGAAAAAAAGGAGAAAGAAGTTGGAGATTTAATGTAATGTTGATTGAAAAGTCCGGTCCCCTTTTTCAGAAGGGGGACTGGAGTGTGTGTTCCTCTTCCAGAGGAATGATAGGGTCTACTCAGAGGTGCTGGAGTGTAGGATCCATCGGGAGGTTGAATTTCAGATTCAGGAGGACCAGCTCTACACCCTCGGCAAGGTCCTCAAGGTTGCTTGGGAGTTTGCACAACCATGTGTTTTGTGGACTTGCAGAAGGCATTCGACCGTGTCCGTCGGAGATTTTTTTAGGGGGGTGTTTTGAGTACGGGTACCAAGCCCCCTAATTCGGGGACTTCGGACCATCTACCTCCAATGTCAGAATTTGGTCCACAGTAAGTTGGATTAGTTTCCAGTGAGGGTTGGACTAAGCCAAGGCTGCCACTCATCACCAATTCTTAACTTTTGTGTACAAAATTTCTAGGCGCAGCCTAGGCATTGAGGGAGTCTGGTTTTGTGGCCTCAGTATTGCATCTCTGCTTTATGCAGATGATGTGGCACTGTTGGCATCTATTAGCCACCCAGCGCCAACTCTCATTGGAGCAGTTTGCAGCCAAGTGTGAAGCATTTGGGATGAAAAGCAAACATGTGTAATAATAATAATGTGCTTTCACTTACTTCAACGTTGCACAATTCTTATTTTTGACAACACATTCATTAAAAAAAAATAAAGGTAAGTACACATGTTTTGGGGCTGGATTGTATTAACTCATTAGCATTCATTTGAATGCAAAACATTGCCTCGGTTTATGAACATTCTATGCTACAAACGGGCTAATGGAACATTTTTTGGCCGCAGGTCCTACTTTGCCATTTAGTGTTATCCCAGAATTCTTTCTGCAAGAAAATTAAATATGAAGAGCAACTTAATAGTTTAGCATGCCAACCACCATACACATGTACCCAAATCAACTAAAGAATGTCTTGACCAGAAGATAATAAATGTTTTGGAATGGTCAAGCCAGAATCCAGACCTGAACCAGATGGAAGAGCTGTGGCATGACCTGAACCAGATGGAAGAGCTGTGGCGTGACCTGAAGAGGGCTGTGCTCTCGCAATCTGATTCATTTAGAGCATTTTTGCAAAGGTAGGCAAATAAATAAATAAATAAATAAAGCTCTCGATTTACCGGTCGATCTTCGTTCCTACCCTCACCTATGGTCACGAGCTGTGGGTCGCGACCGAAAGAACAAGATCTCGGATACAAGCGGCCGAAATGAGTTTCCTCCGCAGGGTGTCTGGGCTCTCCCTTAGAGATAGGGTGAGAAGCTCGGCCATCCGGGAGGGACTCAGTGTCGAGCCGCTGTTCCTCCACGTAGAGAGGAGCCAGATGAGGTGGCTCGGGCATCTCTTTAGGATGCCTCCTGGACGCCTCCCTGGGGAGGTGTTCCGGGCATGTCCCACCGGCAGGAGGCCCAGAGGACGACCCAGGACACGCTGGAGAGACTACGTCTCCCAGCTGGCCTGGGAACGCCTCGGCATCCCTCCGGCAGAGCTGGAAGATGTGGCTGGGTAGCGGGAAGTCTGGGCTTCCCTGCTGAAGCTGCTGCCTCCGCGACCCGACCCCGGATAAGCGGCGGATAATGGATGGATGGATGGGATAAATAAATAAATATGTGCAGGTGACATTAACAGTAGAATATGTTTTAAAATATTTTTCCTTTTCACAAAAACCTGGCATTTCAACAGAGGTGAGTTGACCTATATACAGTACTGTGCAATGGATTATTAGGTTCTGATGTTACTATAATTTACCTGGAAAAGATGGCGACAAAGCTCATCTTTGATGAGCCCAAGCAAAGATGGGTAGTTCCCAAAGTGCGCGGACTCAAGGGCAACATTCAGCAGTTGCAGGCCCATGTGCATCATCGCATCAGTGTTGTGGCGGTCATGAGGGTTGGTCAATGAGATGAGAAACCGGAAGAGCTCCCTTAGACATGGCAGACCATAGGGGATGAGGGAGGCACCTAAATAGAAGACAAAAGTGATGGCAGGTCTGCAAAAACTAAAATGTCTAACCAGTGGCTGCTCTGAGATTAATCTGCAGAGGGGGTATGGGGTTGTCTCCTCACTTTGTTACGTAGAAAAGTGAGGACATAGTGTTTTTGTTTGATTGGGCGGAGCCACTGTTTAGAGAGGAGGAATGAGCAGGAATGCTCAGAGATGGGTGAATGGCGGAAAACACCACTTGAGGGGTGTTTTTGGTGAATAATTATCATTTTAACATTGCTGAGAGATCAAAGAATTTGATTCCGCATGATATGGCCCTTTTAAAGCATCGTTACTAAAAATTCATGAAATAAAGGATGACTTCAATATCAACATATGAAATCATGAAGAAAAAAAATGAAAAACATCAAAATATAAAAAAATATGAAAATAAATTGTACTCAACATTAAAAAAATAATGTGGAATAATACCAAAAAATAATGACAATTCATAAAATACAAAACAAAAAAACTACAATTGTGTGCAATTGGGGGCAATGATGCACTCCATTCAACAGAGGAGAGCATTCACAGTCTTAATAATGGCTTGAGGTCTAAATGAAGAGCCATGAGATGGAAAAGCAGTGTGACAGCAAACGTTCTTAACAAATGTTAAGTTTGAAGAGTACATTTCCGCTGTTTGATTGAGTTAACATGCTGAAAAAGCTGATCAACGCGATCGACCTGACATGTATCGTGAGTCAATAATCACATTCACGTAATCAGTCAGCCCCAGGTGAGTGTACGTCATTTATAACTGAAATTTCACACTGTTTTGTAGCAAGGAATTTCAAACATAAGTGAACATAACATTTGAATATCAAGAGAAAGTATGACAATTAACAAAAATACACATGTATATGGAACCAGAATAGTTTGTTTCTATTTTCCTGACCAAGTAATGTTTTGCAGAAATGTTGTACACTGTGAATATTCTTACCCTCTTTTTTTGTGGACTGTGTGAATCGGACACCCCGGGGGTTGACATAGTCCATGTCATGGACAGAGGTGCTACTTGACTGTTCTGCAATAGAGTCTTTTTCTTCAACAACTTCTGGGATTGACTCGACTGATGCTGATTGAGCCGGTTTACCCTCCAACTTGATTAACATGGAAAAGAACATTCACATCCTCAGCACAATATTCATGTACTGGCCACATAGAAAACATGACTGAAGGCTCACCTGTGTGTTTGGAGAGCCAGGATCTGTGTCAAGGAGTGGGTTAGCATTGACAGGTGTAGTTGCAAACAAGCTGCACTGATCCAGGTCAGAGAGGTCTTCCCGAGAAGTAGCTTTGGAGCAGGAGTCGAGGCCACTGTCGGTCGTTGTGGGACTAGAAATAGAAGAGCCAGCACTGTCTGAGGCTGGTAGTGAACACCTTTGTTCCATCGAGACAACTCCACCTAAGCAGATGACAAGGACAGCTCAATGGAAAGAAAAAATGCTAAGAAGAGTTGATGAGATTAATTTGGAGGTAGGCGCAGTAATATTAGGTAACATAGGGTTGTTGGGAAATTAATTGGGCTGTAACGATTTACTAAAGCCCCAATTTGATTAGATTTTCAGTTCCTATTATTGATTTGATTTTCTTTTTCTAAATTGCTGCCATGTTTCTTTGTGTGCTCATGTGGTGCTCCAGCAATCCACAAATGCAATTTGCATTGATGTTTGGAGCAAGCATGTAAAAGTTTAGTGTATTAAAAAAAATTATAATTTAACCTTAATACAAAATGTTTTGTTTTGCTTCTCTGGTATGCATAATATAATCTACACATACATCATGTATGACCTGGATTACCACTAAGGTGCATGTGCGTTGCAGACAAGGGATTGTGTGTATGCAGTTTTCTTGCACAAGAGACATGATAGAGTGTCTCTGGTCGACATTGCGTTGCAAATCGATATTATATTTTTTAGATCAATGCATATTTTAAGCAGTTTAAAATCGATAGCATATCGATTTTCAATTAATCTTTAGATCTCTAGGAATGAAGCACAATTTCTTAAAAAAACACGTTTTAACTCGTTTACCAGATAGGTTGGTATTACTGAGGTTGGCAGATTGGGTAGGGTCCATCTGTCCAGAGGCACTTCGCACCATGTGGCGAGGTGGCTTTGGTGAACGTTTCTGCTTTTTCCATTTAGATGTCTCACTCATTCCACCAGTACGCATCTTCAACTGAAAAGCGAAAAAAAAATATACCTTATTCAGTGAGGCTCCTCCTCCAACACAAGAATGATGGAAAACAATCAATCAAGCTAATGAAAGGTCTTGATCATGCAAGACATTTTGCATAATGTAAGATTCACAAGCCTGTGACTGATATTTTAGTATGTGATATTGTATCCTCGCATCTCACATACAAAGTATTTAGATTACTTAGTCCTGTTGTGAATTATAGACAAGAAATCATTGAACTTTCTCTAAACCCAGATTCTGATCAATTGGTCAGTCAGATGGAGGGAGTCCGGCCAAGGTTGAAAGGTGCATGAAGGGGCAACAGGGTTCACTCTTACCATGGGCTCATTAATTTTGAGAGTGCAACGGGGTTTAAGTGCAGTGTAAGATGAATTATTGCAAAAGGATGGAACCCTTGCGGAACATAATATCAAGCTCCCAGCTTGGTGGTTCTATATTGACGTTCACCCTGGTAGCCAACAAGGAAGGGAGGTAGGTAGGTAGGTAGGTAGGTAGGGAGGCGTAGAAAGCTTCACCTTCGAGTGGTGGGGCACAGTTCTTAACAGTTGTTTGCGTCTCTGCAACAAACAGCAGCTGATATACCTTGTCCTGATAGGGGGCAAATACTCACAAGGGCAACAGCTCGGAAACGTGTGACTCAGGATAACAGAAACTCTGACATGAATCTAAGCAGTGTCTTGCTATTGAATCACCTTGTTTATCATGCACTGTCCATGGCAAATGTCATGTCCAAGCATTAGAGTGTCCATATGTGCACTTAGGCACCAGAACCCACTAATCTCAACAATCAACTATGTGGTTGGGTCATCAGACCCGAAACAACGTTTTGGGACACTGGGGTGCAGAGAGCGGTAGCATTTTCAACTGACCACCATCTGGTCGTAAGTTTGCGCCGATAATGGGAGACAAAGATTGTGTGGGCTGGCATCCTTGGATGGTTGGATGGAGAAAGAACATTATATCAACTAAATCATTTATGCAACTGGTACATTTTAATTTAATGTAATTAATGTAAAAAAAAAAAAATGCTCTTTCTCTTGGCTAAAGAAAATAATATATGTATCGTGTACAACATGTGTATTGCACATTTTTAACTTGCTAAATAACTCGGTGCTTTTGCCACGGAGCTGCAAATGAAGGTCAGGTGCATCAGGTCGCCACTGATCATCTTTGAGAGGTTCCTACAGCTTTATTGCAGTCCATCAATTGATTGGACATAATGTGGAAAAGTACATACATGCGTGCATAAAATCAAAAACAAAACCAGAACAACGCCTTATTGTTTTTGGCAATGAAGAAATGTCTGAAGACGAAAGTTCAAACTGAAACCTTGGTGTGCTGACTTTCAGCAGTCATATTAAATCAAACACTAAAAACAGCCTTTTTCAAGCTGAAAAGTATATCCAGACTGAAGTTTTGCATGCTCCAAGGACACCAAGAAAAGCTTATCCATGTTTTCTTTTTTTTTTTTTAAACTCCAGTAGACTAGAGACTTATTGTTATGATCTGCCGACTGGACACGCTCAAAAGAGCATTAAACAGTTGCAACTCATTCACAACGCTGAAGCTCGAGTTTTGACCAGAACAAAGAGATCAAGACGTATTACTCCAGTTCTAGGGGCTTCACACTGGTTCCCAGTCAGCTGTAGAATATATTTTATAATTATGCTATTTGTCTACGAATCACTGAAAGGTCTAAATTCTGATTACATGAACAAAAAATGCTAATTAAATATAAATAAAGTAGTGTTTTGAGGTCAGCAGACTCCAGTCAATTAGTGGAGCCCAAAATAATGTTAGGTGGAGAGTTCTCGAGCGATTCACGAGAAAATAACCCCTTGGTGGCGAGTTCTTGCGCGATTCACAGTCAAATAACGCTAGGTCAGTTGTTGGCGAGTTGTCATTCATGGCAAGATAACGCTATGTAAAAGTAAGGAATAAATGGTCATCGTTAACACGGGTCCTGGGAGAAAGAGAAAATGTGAAAATGTGATATACAGTATGGACGCATTTTTGCTACATTGAAGTGAAGAAAAAAAAAACTATGCTATGCATATTTACTTATATAGCACTTTCTGTGTTCTGTTGAATTATTGTTTTTGTATGTTTGTTCTGTAAAGCACTTCTTTTTTTTTTTTGCAGCTGTTGTGAGGCAGCCATTAACCCCCCTCAGAAAACAGGCTAACGGCAATGAGCTCAAATATTGCCTAAGTCAAATTTCAATGTTTCTGGAAAACAAGAAAAAAAACACTTACAATACAGTGCAATACAATACAACTTTATTTATATAACGCATTTCACAACAGCTGGAGCTGTAACAAAGCACTTTCCATATTGTGTAATATAAATTAGCGGGAACCTAGAACACAAATTATAACACAAACACATTTACAATCTTCGTACTGGCCTATGTTAATTTCATACTATTTTCCTTTTAGGAGCACACATTTACTGTCATTAAAATGCTCAATAGTTTGCCAATCGCCTTTATATTATCACAGGAGAAGTGGAAAAGAGTAAAGTGTGTCCTGAAAATGGACTGGCAAAGGACTTTTTGAGACCCAATGATTGTGTGTCTGGCCCCACTCAAGAACAAGGACATACGTTAGACCTTGACCTTACTTTTGGTTTATCGATCTCAATTCTGTGTTGAACAATGTGATCATATGATTGTGCTCTTTGATGTGTTTTCCTCTGCTGCTGAAAAACCTACCGGTGAGTGCAGCTGCCGGATTTTTAGCCCCCTGACGCCTAGTTGGTTCTCTGAAGCCTTTGTCATAATCCGCGTATAAAAGCTATCAAATCACTTAAATCACGTCAGCCGATTTGCACAGACCCGTCCCCTGAAAAGTGCAATAGATTTTTGCAGTTTTTCACTAACAAGGTTGCTACCGCTCGGGCTCTCGTATTGAACACCACATTAGACCGTTCTGTCCACGTTCCTCGTTCCGCAGTGTTGGATTCCTTTGAGGCTATCTCTGTGTCATCTTTGCAGGATGTGGTTTGCTATATCAAGCTATCCGGCTCATAATATGACGCCGTTCCTCCTCATTTCTTTAAGGAAGTTCTCCGAAGTATTGGCAAATCGGTTTTGGCCATCATCAACAGCAGTCTGTCTTGTGCTGTAGTCCCCCAACATCTTAAACATGGAACAACAGTTTTGCAGCACCTGCTTAAGAAACCTGGCCATGATCAAATTTTGGACCCATTTCCAGATTGCCTTTTATTTCTAAAATTCTTGAAAAGGTGGTGCACATGCGATTAAGATCTTTCTTGGGTGAACACAACGTCATGGAGGTTTACCAGTGAGGTTTCAAGAAAATGCATAGCACAGTCAGCCGTGCGATTAGTCTTCAATGGAAAATGACACTGGAAACTGTGTGTGTCTTGTCTTGTCAGCTGAAACTGCAGCGCTTGACACGGTGGGCCACAGTATTCTTCTGATTCGTTTACAGCACCAGGAGGATATTAGTGGTAGTGCTCTAGAGTACTTTAGATCCTATTTGGATGGCAGGACCGATTTTCTTCGCCTAGGTTGCTCTGAGTCACGCTCTGCCCCTTTATGTTGGAGTCAGGCAGTCCTCCCTCAAGCGCCTCCAACAGGTCCAAAATGCTGCTGCTCGCCTTTTAACTGGAGTTCAGAAGACGGAGCACATAAACCCAATCTTGGCCTCTCTTCACTAGCTCCCAGTTCACTTTAGAGTTCGCGTTATGATACTTCTGTTCGTCTTCAAATCTTTAAATAGCCTCGCCCCAGTGTACCTGTCCGAGCTCCTCCACCCCTACGCACCTACCCGGTGCCTCAGGTCTGCGGACCAAATGCTACTGGCGGTGCCGAGCACTAAGCGTGTCCTCAGGGGGATCGTGCCTTTTCTGTTGCCGATCCTTCTCTATGGAATGACCTCCTATAGAATGTTAGGCAAGCCCCCCTTCTGTTCACTTTTAAAACTAGTTTGAAGACACATTTTTATTCATTATCTTTCGGCTCGACATTAAACTGTCGCTGTTCTACTGTTCTTCAGGTATCTACTGTATATGTTATGTGTTTTCATTTGTGTTCTAATTTCCTGCTTATTTTTATTACACCATATGGAAAGCGCATTATATGAATAGAGTTGTATTTTATTGCATTGTATTGTATATAAGTATAAATATAAGCATTTTTTTCTTGTTTTCCAGAAACATTGAAATATGACTTAGGCAATTACGCTATGTGGTTGACGATATGCAAAACATGACTTTCTACACCATTCCCCTGACTTGGATGTTAAATACCCTCAAATTAAGCTACAAGTCTGCAATTAAAGCACATCTTGTTGGTTGCACTTCAAATTCACTGAGGTGGTGTTTAAAGCAAAACAATATGAGAATTGTGTTGATGTCAAAATAATTATGGATCCGTTATTATGTTCAACAATTTCTAATATAATACAAAAAAATAGACGGATAAGTGTCATGTGCTTCTGGTACCCTAGAAAACAAAATGGGGTCAGTAATATCTTAAAATGGAGTGAGAATTCATCCAGCCACCTATTATCCAACCCGCTGAGCAGCCTTAATATTGAAGGTCATCTTTCTTACCTGCACTCGTTTGTTTTTCCATAAGATATTGTAAGCCTCAGAAGAGAAGGGGAGTAGGCAGGTGCCCGTGATTAGTGAAAGGAAACATGTCAACAGTGGGACCAACACAAAACATGCAGGCACATTTATGCATGCATTCAAAAAGTATTCAGTGCATCAACGTTTGAATTTTTCGTCATGTTAGAGCCTTATTCCAAAATGGAAGAAATTAAACTTATTTTTTGCAAATTAAAACTAAAAAGCGTGTCATGTTACAAGTATTTGCAGCCAGCTCAGGTTCATCCCTTTTCTAATAATCATCCATGAGATGTGCCAAAAACTCAATTGGAGTCCACCTCCAGAAAGTTCACTTGACTGACTTGATTTGGAATTGACATTATTTGTAAAACCACACACCTGTCTACATCAAAAATCAAAACACATATATTTCATTTAAGTTCCAACTAAAGAAAGGGTTCATTGACAATCAAAACTGTGTCTATACTAACAAGACCTGCTCTCTCTGCCCCTCCGGCATCTTTCCTTGTGGATGTTTTCATGTTTTTTGTCTAATTGTTGGTTTGTTGTCTCGAATGTACAGTTTAGCTTAATAGTACCTTTTAAGAAATGTATTACGTTAACGGAATTTTAGCTTAATTGTACTTTGGTAATTGGGAAGGTATTATGTATTTTATTCTTACTCTTTTAGGGGGACATTTACCTACTTCAGATGAAAAATAGCTTTCTGGCTAACTGGCATATTTACAGAATTGCACCTGACATTAATAAAATGAAAATAGAAATACAGTTGTAGATCAACTTACAAACTTAATAGGCTCCGTAACCTCGGTTGTAAATCGAAACGTTCGTAAATCGGAGTAAATGTTCCCATTGAAATGAATGAAAATGGAATTAATCTGTTCCAGTGTTATCTTGCTGATTTTAATTGGTGTGTGGTGGGAAATAAATAAAGTAGAATATAAAAATAATTCAAAATAGAGATCACAAATAAGAAATATCACACTGCACAAACAAGTGCTTTTTGTGCTCATCTTTAAGTGAGGCGGGAGGACAAATAGGCTCCCTTCAAAATAGTATGACAATATTATTCATTGTTATTGTCTATTTTTTAATTGTTTTTTTTTTACGCTAAATAATCCAGGGAAACTTGTCTTTTTTGCCACATTAACGATGTTAAGGCAGCCACTGTTAGAATTGTGAATGGCGAAATTGTGCTTTGGCAGGTGCACATGCAACGGCTTTCTGACATGGGGAGAAGACCGTTTTGTCCTTTCCCCCCCCCTCAATTTAAGAGATGCTCCAATACAATAGCAGCTGTACATATACATAGACTCAAAACATTTTGACTCATTTAGCAGAAATCTAGAGTTCCGCAATGAAAATTCCGATCGGAAAAAGTGAGTGTGTTTGTGCGTGTGTAAGCAGAAATTCGGCTGCACACACGACACGACACTTTCTACTTGCTGCCGCGGAGGAGACCGAGTTTTATGGGGTTTTTTGGACGTCTAAAGCCAACCGTAACCTTTAAATCTCTTTGACGTCAAATTAAGAGGAAAACAAACAACTATTTCAATGAGTTAAGCAGAGAGCCAATGATGGTTTAAAACCTCAAGAAGCATACCACGGATCCATCCGGTCATCTATTCAACAAAACATGTAAGTAACTACAGGGATATTTTCTACCAAAAATTTGTACGTGCCTTGACAACTTTGCAAAAAATGTCATTCGTAATTTGAGGCTCTACTGTAAATTTAAAAAAATATATATAAATCAATAGGTCTTTTAGTTGAACAAACGAAGCAAGACGGGCTGTGTCTTCAAGCCACAGATTTAAGGGTACCAAAAAAAATTCTGTTACTCCTATGAGCACAGTGACCTCCATTATCAGATAATGAAAACAGTTATCTTCCTAATGCTGGCCACCCGTCTAAACTAATGAATCGATAAACTGCGAAGTTCCTTAATCAGGGAGGTGACCCAGAATCCAATGGTCAGTCACACTGTCAGAAATCCAGAGTCCCTCTGTGGAAATCAGAAAACAACCCAGCGGTCAACCATCTCAGCAGCAATCCACCAGCCAAGCCACAATACACTCAGAATACTAGAGTTCTGATCTGAAGGTAAAAATAAAAAAAAAAGACTGAACTGTTTGGTGTGAATGCCAAGAAACCAATCCTACAGGGAAGTCTGATGGTAGTAGCCTCATTCTGTGAAGAAGTTTTTCAGCGCTACATATGTTGGAATTAAGGGAAAGATCCCTTCAGCAATGTACAGAGACATCCGGAAATAAACCTGCTCCAGAGCACTCATAATCTCAGACTAGGGCAATGTTACGCATCTTTCAGCAGGACAACTATGAATGTCCTCAAGTGGCCCAACCAGACTTTAGACTTGAATCCTATTGAACATGTCAGGACAGACCTGAAAATGGCTGCGCATCAACACCCCCATTCAAGACGATGGATCATGAGAGAAAAGAAGAATAAGTGGCATCATATTCAAAGTGACTTGAGGCTGCAAGTCAGGTGTGCTTGCCTCCGGTCCTTGAGTCCTCCAGCCTGTCTTAGATGTCACCCTCCTCCAACACACATGATTCAAATGATAGGATTATCAGCAAGCTTTTCAGAAACCTGATAATGATCATGATGGTTTTAATCACTTGTGGTGGAACAGCAAAACATCTGAAGCAGGGCTCTCAAGAACGGTACTTGGTAACTCCTGCTACAAGTAACGCGCAAAAGCTGTGAGTACTTATGTAAAACATGATTTCAAAAATTATTTATTTTTTTGATACATTCATGAATTTTGCAATAAGGCTGTAACAAAACAAAATGTGTCTGTGTGTGGGAGGAAGGCAACATCAAATAGCTGTGAATACTTCCTAGATGCACGTATGGAGACAACGGTAGGGTTTTTAATGCAGCACATTAGGACTAAATGCTAACTATCGGCTGAAACCATGAAGAAATGTGCAAACCAGAAGGGTAGGTTGACTAGACAGACAGGCAGACCATGCAAACCAATAAGTGTGGATTAGCTGCAAGCATCAATTTTTAAATTACTCTTACCGGAGTTTCAGCAGGATTCACTTTTAAATAACATTGTGAAAAAAAATTTAAGAACTACAGTACTGTCCTTGTACAAAACTCTAGGGCCACCATTATATTTGTTGTTGTAATGATGCCATAATGATCACATACAAAAAGAATGGAAACAAATAAAGCGCCAACTTCTTCACAACCAAAAAAAAAGCCATTTGGAGTAACCAGCTCTTTGTGAAACATGCACAAATAAATACAGCTTATTGCAGTGACTTCGCTTAGACAGTCCAAAGGCAGGAGGGGGAGTTGGTCACATGTCTAGTTACACCCCACCACAAAAAGAATGCTAAGGAAAGTAAAAAAAGAACAAAAAAAAAAACATCTTAAAGCAAATGAAAAAAAAAAACTGCTAAATAACCAACGTTAAGTACCCTAGTGAGTGACTTTCTCTGTAAATTAATTTTTCAAAGGGATGGTTAGGGATGGTACAACTACTAGCAGTCAAATCAGTGGTTCACTTTGCGGAAGTCGTCGAGTGGGTAAACTAGGGATAAAATGGACTTGTATCCACCAAGATCTTGGACCTGCTGGATTGATATGTGCATTCAAGGGCCCTAAGGTATTCCAACGAACTTCTCCTGACTGCTCCCAAATCCAGGATAAAGCACAGGGGAGACCAGGCTTTCAAAGTAGCAGCCCCAAAGCTGTAGAACGAGCTGCCTCTGCCTGTTAGACAAGCCCCAAATCTGATTCTGCAGGTTTTAAATTCACATCTTGCGGCACATTATTACTCATTGGCCTTTCAAACTTAGGAGTGATTAAACTCTTTCCCATTTAACACTATGCATGTTTCATGCTTTTAATTGTTTTATTTTTAATTATGCCTTTTATTAAACTTTTGTTTTAAATATGCTATATGAATTACGTGTATGGTATTGTATTCATTTTTATAAACTTGCTGGCCCGATTATATAATATTTTATGAATCATACTGACTGCTCTAAAAAAACATGAACAAGGACAAGAACACACTAGGACCTTGTGCTTGTTCACAGCCAATGTTAGGAAAGTTCAATTCAACATGAACTAGTCCAAAGTTCAGTTCACAAATTTTGAAATGAACTAGTTGGAGGTCATAGTTGAGGAAGCAAAACAGAACTGTAGTCCTTAATGTGCAAGAACAAATGCATTAGGATGGTAGAAACCTCTGAGGTAGGAAATTAGCTGACACACTAATTAAACCGCCTCTCCTAAGTCAAGTGACCATAAAAGGACAAGTCGATGACCCAACACGCAACTTCCTGCAACACAGTCCCAATCTGCTCCACGGTCCTGTCGTGTACCACAGAGTTTAATTTTTGGGCCCCTGCCATTTTTGTTGTATGTGCTGTTCTTGTGTTCAGTCCACCCTAAGAAAACCTGGAATTTCTTTTCAATGCTCTGCACATGACAATCAGATGCTTGTCCCACTAAACAATCCTCCTTAAAAAGAATGTGTGCAACACTCCTCAAATAATTCTTATTCAAAACAATTGTGCAATATGTCAGTCTGCAGTGGCATAATTAATTCATGTTACTTGGCCAAATGTAAACTCTACAGCGGAAATGTTTTCAGTTGTTGGAGGCGATTGGAGTACCCGGAGAAAACTCATGCAGACACGGTGACAACACGCATACACCAAACAGAAAGGCAGCTGTGATAACCACTCAGCTGGCATGCCACATAGAAATGTGGACATAATTGTTGGTAGCCCTCTACTAATGAAAGAAAAAAACACAATGGTCAAAGAAGTAACTTGAATCTGATGAACGTAGTCATAATAATTTTATAAAAGTTAACCAATAAAAATCAGACACTGCTATTAAATTGGGGTTCCCCAGAATTATTTTACAAACCAAACTCATGAAACAGGCCTGGACAAAAATGATGGCACTCCCAGAAAATAAAAATTTAATGTTCAACCAAGGAGAATCTCAAATTAGCATCAAAGTGTCTTCAAAGTTTAATCAGTCAGTTGAAAGTATTCTTAAGAGAAGTCTTCTGCCCAGTCTCAGCAAGTTTGGTCTCAGTCGCAGGCTATGGGACTCACAACAGGATAACGACCAAAAACTCACAGATAAAAAGACCCAAGAATGACTCAGATCAAAACATAGCACTACTCTGGAGTGGCCGTCCATGAGGCCTAATAGAAATTCTATAAAGCGTCTGCGGAAGGAGATGAAACCTGCCGTCAAGAAAAGGCGGTCTTCAAACCTGAGACAAACAGCTGCTGTTTGCTCATTAAGAGTGGGCCAAAACACCTGCTGAGGGGTGTAAAGGTCGTAACAAAAGTCACAAAAAATTTCGCAAAATGTGCAACAAAATATTACGTCAAGGGTACCTTCATTTTTGTGCAGGATTGCTTTTTTCAAGTTCTATTTAGCCATAGTTCAAAAGAAATGTCATTTTATTTGATTTTTATTCATTATTATGTCTGTAAACAAAGGGGTACCACAAATTTTGTCCACACGTGTATATGTGCCATCAGTGCATATTTGAGGATATGGTGAGGAGTGTAAGTTGAAGCCCAATATCTGCGGCAATGCCCTGTGGCAAAATGAAAATGACTCCGCTCAAAATGAGACCCCAAAGCTAAACATTTTGAAAAAAAAGCAAAAGGACAACACAGCAATTGAGTTCTAAAATCAAACTGAAGCATCTAATTCAAGGCCAGTTGTTGTGGACCTTTGGAAAATATTAATAATTCAATTGCAACATTAACTACAGTCTTTGCCAATTAGCACTAGCAATTAAGGCAAATTAATTACATTACTTATATGAGAAGTTAAGATACAGGCACATAGGCATCTACTGTAGCAGTATTCTACATTGTTCACTATACTACTTAACAAAAAAAAAAACAAGCAAAAAAATTCTAAAATCACCATAGGAAATGAAAATCTGTGAAAACACTCACATTTGCAAAAATAACAACATACAAGAGGTTAATCAAATAACAAGCAGATCAGATCATTTCAATTCAAAGTCTAATTACCTTCTTCATGCTGGCACCGGCATAACTTTTGGCCTCCTCCTTAAATTGGGGAAGTCTGTAAGAAAAGGTAACAAGGACAAATTTAGTCAGGGATCAGGATCGTACCTCGCTAAATTGTACAGTTTGGTGCTTGCTTTCTAAAACTGATCAAATTAGAGAGAATGCTGTGAATGTGATAATTTTGTTTTGTAGGCTCTGGATTAGGAATTTGAATTTAATACATTTAAAGCCTCATTTTGCAACTACCAAAACAGGAACAAAGTTGATTGCTAATGAAAACAGACAAAAGCAGGCACACCCACTATGGTGTCTGCCAAAAATACAATTCAACGGTAACAAAAATGACAATATCGCTGCAGGGTTCAATTTACGCAAGGGAGGAGTAGAAGCAAAAAGATTAATTCAGCACATGCATTGAGATTTATGAAACATGGAAAAAATTGCAATGGCTCATTTTTCACCTTTAAATACCACGCCTGAAAAGCAGCTGCACTGGTGCCAGCATTATCTGAATTTACGTGCATGTGGGTAATTTGATTTTAGTACAGGGATTACTGAGATTGCTGCAACGCAAAATTAAAATATGAGTTTGTGTCTTCATTTTGTGCCGAAGAAGCTCGCTAAAGTGAACGCTAACTAAAGATTGACAGGAACAGAAAAAGTTTAGCTTGTAAAAATGTGCTTAATTACTGGTTCTGCCTACTCAGCAGGTGTACTATTATGTTGATCTTCTCACGATAGTGTCTAACGGTGATGTGAAGATCCTGCAAATGCTATAAAACCTGACAATGTATCTTTCTATGTGGAAGCATAATTTACACCCTCAGAGCATACATCTTCTACTGTTCAGGACACGTCACCCAGGAGCAGTATGCCATTACGCCAGTACGCCATTTCTCTGTATTCAGACATAGCATTTTATTTTATTTCTTGTTTTTTTTAATGAAAAGCCTTAATTGAGAAGGACCTCCTAAGTATGCATTTGAGCAGGGAACTAGCGCTGCCACAATGGCTCATGCCTGATTTAATTTCTGATATCAGGACAGGTGTGTCCATAAGATAGCATTAGCACACATGGGTTACCGTGTGCGTTTCATTTGGTAGATTCAAATATTTTAGCATCTACTGTAGATTAAAGAGGCATTTGTTGGCGAACGTTTATTAAGAACCAAAACACAGTTTTTGTATGCCCATGGCTGGAAGAGCACACACGGCGTGTTACTTCCATGAGCTGTGAAACTGGAGCAGTAATACATTTATAAAAATGTCAGGAATGCTAGTAAAAGATGCAAAGTTTAATCAATGTTGAATGTACTACCATCTTAATTGTCTTTAATAATTAATTTGCACATACCTAA
This sequence comes from Idiotropiscis lumnitzeri, assembly GCF_059441095.1. Classification (NCBI taxonomy): domain Eukaryota; kingdom Metazoa; phylum Chordata; class Actinopteri; order Syngnathiformes; family Syngnathidae; genus Idiotropiscis; species Idiotropiscis lumnitzeri. The sequence goes on along the minus strand of NC_142399.1, from coordinate 19,258,972 downwards.
AGAATTGAAGCTGCAAGCTTACGATGTTTATATAAGAGCAGCTGCTTGCCGGTGCGATATGCCACAATTTACAATGATGATCCAATGAGTCGACTAGCAAAAATTATTAGTTTACAACTGTTCTTTTACACGGGAAATCATTTGTGGTTTATCTTTTATACAGTGTGTGTATTTGTAGGTATTTGTCTTGCGGATATTATGTATCTGGTCTGTTTGTGTTTAGACCCTGAGTCTGTAATAAAAGCATACATGCAAGAAAACCGCTAATGGAGCGACAGATTTCTTTTCTGTAACTATTTCTCTTCCCCTAACGCTTCTAGTACCATCACTTCAAACTTTAACTTGATTTTCGATGATTAAAAAATACCAGAGCTACCTGAGGATCAAAAGCCTTGGCACATCTGTTTCCGACAGCGTGCACAATCTGTAAATGAGTGAACATGCTATTTATCAACTACCAATCATTATCCTAATAAATAACATCCTTTTATGGCAATATATTATGGCGAGCATTAAGACATGAATACTAGATCTAAGAAACATTGGCAGATGAATGACTGATTAGCAGTAAGAAAAACTTAAAAAGGCATTTACCTAAAAAGAATTACAATCCATTAATTCGGTACGAACGTAGAACATGCTGTAAGCCACTTAAAAACCAATAACATGGTGGGAATCTCAACATTCCCTGCCTAAGTCTCCAACAAACTTCTCTAATGATGGTGAGCATTTTTATCAAAGAGTGTGTGTGCTTGTGAGCGCAAGTGTGTGTGTGTGTCTCTCCAAGTTTGTGGACTTTAAGGCTTTACTGGAAAATGAGAAGTCACCAGCAATCACACGCACACAAAAAAAAACAAAAAAAAAAACAAGAGAGACCAGCACCCCCCAACATTAACTGTGATAATAGAGATTTGTCTCACAAGCATGATTATAGGATGAGCTGTGGGTCCAACAGATTAACATGCTAATACTCTTATAATCCAAGAGTGCTGTGAAACAGACGAGCGTCACTGCTCATTGAGGGCTCGATTCACTCACATCTCAATTATCCACCATCTGTGGACTGGAGGCTGGTGGAGGTTGAACAATGAAAAGTAATGTGCGTGTCTGCGAGTGAATGTGCAAGTAAGTGAGCGAGCGAATGAGTGTCTATGCGTGTATGTGAAAGAGAGGTTGTGTGTGCGCATAGGTACGGTGCCTTATATACAGGATTCAATTCGTAAACATTTTTTTGTATCTTTGGTTTGTGTAGTAGATATGGGATAATCTCAAATTTTAAGACTGGAATTATTGATTGCATCAGGATTTCTATTGTACTGACAAGAAATTATGAATGTGGCAGAAATGTACCATTTGCAGTCCTGTCACTTCTGAAGCAGTGCTGGAAAATGAGGCACATTCAGTTGCGGGCCGTGCATTTCACATGCAGGCCTTCAGTGAAGACCTACTGAGTCCTTGTTGAATAAATTCCCCTCATATTACCATCATTTATGACACCACGGCTGGACAAATAATAAACAGAAACTAGTGATAGACCGATTATTGGCTGGGCTGATTATTTGGCATTTTGCCAATTCTCTGCATCTGCCTTTTTCTTTAACTTTCAAGGCCGATAAATTAAAAGATGGCTTATTTTTGCCCGCGATAGCGCACTTCTTCCTCTCTTTCTCAGCTGTGCTCGTGGCCCTGCCTGCAAAGGCAGATTGTCCCACCCACACATTGGTTACTTCAGCCAATCAGCAGTAAGCTGCTTGCTTTTTACCTCAGTCACACGCACTACAGGGGAGGTCCCGTGAGCAGAAGAAGGTATAGCGACAGACTTTCCCGAAATTTTAATAAATGTCAGTCTACTACAACAAAGTTGTCAATTTTCTAAGATCTAAAAAAAAGACCCTTAACATGTTGTTAATCACTATTAGTTTAATAAATATGCGCTTAAAGGGATTTAAACTAAGTCAATGTTTGGAATTTTAATTTTTCAAAATGTTGACACCATTTTACCCGTTTTCTAGAAATTCATATCGGCTTGAAATATCGTTATCGGCCTCCATGACCACTAATAAATCGGTATCGGCCCTGAAAAAAGCATATCGATCTATCACTAACAGAAACACACTTACACAGTACTGAGAGAGTGTTGGACAACCTAGCCTCTCTTGAAAGGTCCGTCTTGAAAATGGCCTTTATCTGCAATAAAATCTACACTTTTCCCCCCTTCGGCCTTTGTGGTTTAAAAAAGCAAGAATATATTTTAGAATTCCGAATGGTCGCAGTTACGACTTCCGGGTGTGTTGATATCGCATGGCGCTGCCCCCTCACAAGTGAGTAACCAAACACAAAATGCGTTTATCACCTTCAGCACAAGGCCAATGAGATGGCTCACTGTAACCAAGTTGTGATCTGATTGGCTATTGCAACTGTCTATCAACTGTAAAAGCCCCCTTGAGACAGAACAGACGCCTGCACGATTGTATCTGAAGGCCCTGGACGAACAGTGCATGCTACGGGTATTGTGAAATCTGCCCGGCAACACGAGCTAGCTGAATTCTGATTGGAAAAAAACTCCCATTTAAAAATGATGTGAAGATGATGATCATAATTTCTTGATTATGTTAGGGCAGCAGGGAAGGCCTTAAAGGCCTTGACCGGCCACCACTGGGCACATTGTACTTAAAACAAGAGTCCTAGCAAGAGTGAGCAAATGAGGCAGAGGGGGTTTAAATTCAGAATCAATACTTATAAATAGTATACGTAGGTGGGCGGGCATTGCGATGCTGACAGGGACGCGCGTGATCCTGGGGAACACGCTTTTTTTCCCAGTCGTACAATAAAGTGTAATTGCACATCCACGCCAGTAGTCGGCAGTGGCGCTCTCATTTCCTATTGTGCGCAGCGAGTACTAACCCCCTGTGTAGGTTTGTTTTGCAATGAAAATGCTATTTATAGTTGCAGCTGGGAGTGGGTGGTTGGGTGGGGGCGTGAATTGTTTTCTTCTTGCTGGGGGGGCATAACATAAAATAATTGAGAAGCACTGCATTAAACCGAGGCTCAGGTCTAACTTCTGACTGCAGTTTTTAATGGAGCCACCGAATCCAGTATCGCACGGCAGGATGAGTGGAACCAAGAGATGAGTTCCTCCGTGTTTGAAGAGGGAACACAAAGGTCATCAAAGGCCTCAGCAAACTAAAGGCCAGTGAGAGGGTTGAGAATCCAGCTGCACTATGGAGCAGCATATTTAATTTAAATTCCCGTTGTCCACCGTTTGCTGTGGCGCCACTTCTGCCGTAAAGTGCGCGCGTGATTGCAAAAGAGATCGCCCAGTATGTCTGCCAGAAACTGAGGCAACGTCTTATCACCACCATTCTCAAACGCACCGAACTTCCAACGTATTGTTGAAAATCGAATAAAGATTGGAGATCATAAACGAGCAGAGACTCACTCAGAATAGCACTAACAGGACTGTGAATTACAAAATAAATCCAAAGTAGCGATGTGTTTCTCTTGCCGCGTGGCTGCACAGCATACACGTTCAGAACAGTAATACGCATGATTTTTTTTTTTGCGCGTCATGTGTGGGATATCTCAGAGTTTGGAATTTGGCCGAAAAGTTTAAAAACATACAGTGGTAACCAGGACTTTACTGCTTCAAAACCTTCAACTTTGGCACAACAACATTCACACTCTCTCTACATGCTCGCAGTAACGTCACAGTGATGTGAAGCTTCAACATTAGATACCTTTGTCTGATAATATCAGCTCTGTCAAGCATTATACAATACTAAGGTAAAGGCAAATGAAGCATTAATTAATATCCAAGACAGTTTATATTGGGGGTGTCCTATTTTTTATTATGAATTGTTAAAGAGAATTGATCAAGTAGTACTTGTTTGAGTGTGATACAAACAAAAATCAACAACAAATTTGAAGGGCCACAAGTGGATAACATCACATTATTTTATCAATTTACCTGGAAAACAGCAGCTGCACCATATCAACAAGGGTATGTTCAGCTGATTTTCTGAGGAGCTCTGTGGGCACAGGAAAAAAAACTGTATGTTTGAGGTAAAAAAAAAAAAAATGGGGAAAAAAAGAAACAAACCAAGAAAGAATACAAGTAAAGTAAAGGAAACAACGAATTAAGTTGGGTTGCTAACCACTTAGCCGCATCTCAAAGCAGATTCGGAAGCAGGATTGCATTATCTCACAAACAGATTCATTGGTCAGGTGGGCTCCGACTGGTGTCAGAAGCAGTGTCCTCAAGACCTGAAAGAAGATCATAAGCTTCAACTTGACTTGTCATTATCTATCTATCATGCACATCTTTCCAATCAATGACATGAAAATGCATTGCTTAAATTTAATGTGCTTTTCATACTGGGTCTGTATACAAAATAAAATTAAACAATCCACACGCAAAGGAACACTAAGGAAAATACAATATTTGTTAAACTATGTCAAATCAGCATATTCTAGGTTCTATGACAAACCGTGATGATGTTAAGTACCTGCAGAATTTTCATAAGGACGACTTCATCACTGGCAGGATCTGTTCCGACAAATCTGGCGTGCGTTACAGCGTCTGCCATGTTCTCAATGGCCTCTGCTGCACCTTCATGGTTAGCATCTGCAATTACAAAAATACAATGTTTTCAACACATTCTTTATTATATATAAAGAACATTTCAGTCATAGAAATAAGGAAATACCAACGATAGGGATGTCAACGTAACATGAGTGTAATTTAAGCAAATTGACGGCATTGGTTTTCAATTTATTGTACAATTATGGATTAAGTGTATGTTCCAGTGACAATGATAAATATAACAATTGACAGTCACTCAGATACAAACAAAAATCACTTCAACAGCAAATGTGCACAATAACTTATTTGATGTATGCAAGCGTCACATTTGAAATAGTTCAAAGCTATGGAGGAAAAACAACAATTACATTGAACAGTAGATTTTTTTTTAATCAAAATTACTTCAGAATCATTCATATGTAGCCTAGGTTTTAAAACAAGATGTGCTGTACAAAATTGAATGAATAAAACCAATGATTGTATACTAGACCAGTCTAAAAATGGCATAGGCCTCTGTGCTAAAAAAAAATATATAGATTTGTGAACCTAAAATCAAAAATCAAATCAAATCAAATCCATGAAAAGTCGTGACAACCTTAGTAAATATCTATCAACACATTAAATTGTACAACTCTTGAAGTTCCTTATTTTTCAAGTGCATCCATGTCCAAGCACAAACCAGTTTCAGTTCATTAATGTTCTTCACAACATGCAACCAGATGTGGCCTTTGCGAGAGGAAGACATTCACAAATTGGCTGGTGGAGCAACGGGATCTAGTGTTTTGGAAATCTGAGTGGGTAGCAAGCTCTCTGCCAGTCTGTTTTTCATTACCATCACCCCCGAAAGCAGCAATTCATTAACTAATGAGCATGGGTAAAGAGTTGACTGCATGGGAAGCATAGATGGAAAGACTGAGAATAAAAGTTCAATTAACGACTTTCAAAGTAAAGCTACGATGCAGCCTGTTTGAACTGAAACATGTGATGCACAATGTTGGAATAATGGAAATAAGACTGACTATTTAAGGAGTTGTCATTCAACATTGGTTTTTAAGAAATGCATAAAATGCGTGTAATAAAATTGCTTGAGGCTAGAGTAGGTGAACAAGACAAGCAATTCCTTTCCAGCAAGGAAACAAGAGCAACAACGAAGCAACAGCAATGGAAATGGGGCAGGAAAACCTTAAATGGAGGAAGGAACTCCTACAGTAGTATTAAAAAAGACCAGCTGCTACATTACAGAATTGCAGAATTTCCCCCAGAAAACGTGCTCAGCCCCGTGGTAGAGAAGCCGACCAGATTCATAATAGATATTAGGGATGTAACGATCGTGATTTAAATTGTCATGTCACGATACAAATAGCAACAAATTGGTTAAAAAGCCCAAGTTGTTTTCCATTTGTGCACTTCCAGCACGCCCTGGTGGTTTGTGTGGTCGAATTCAGCATGTTTTCGCCACTTATTTAGACCAAAGGGAACGTAACACGTTTGAGTTCCTTCACAAATTGACCCGATTCACAATGTGAGCGTGTATTAGCAAGTGCCTCAATATCAGGTGTCATCTGTCACTGTAGGTCATATAAGTATGTCGAGGTTACATTAACTGTACTATTTGAACTAGATGTATAATTAGGGCCACATCTAATTAACACTGTGCAGAGACATTTGCATGCAATTGTCGATGTTTATTTTATTTGTATTTTTTGTTCTACAGAAACAACACACACAGAGAAGCAAATTAAACAGTACAAAGAGAAAAGATGGTGCTCACATGAACAAAACTGTTATAACAAATACAAGGTCCCATAAATTAGTCATACCAGCAATTATTTTTCAACATCTCCATCAAAAAACATGACTTTGCCCCTAGCTTAGCAGAACACAGCATTGTGACCGACATAGACCATGATACTTTGCGCTGCTGAGCAAATTGGAGCAAGTGATAAAATGCCAACCCTCTTTTTTGTCAATGCTGTTATTATGTAAAAAAACTAAGTTGTGATATTTTTATTTTATTTCATTTTTTTTGTAATCTGACCTTTTTTTCAAAGATAAACAATATTGGGAACCTACCGACAATATGGTGATAATTATCGTTTCCATGGGGTTCATATCGTGAAATTATCATATTGCGACATTTGGATATCATTACGTCCCTAAAAGATATTTCATTTTAGTCAGTGCACTGCATTTACATTATTAAGGCCTTTCACACTAACAATTTTTTCCACTTATTAGAGTTGTCGTAACAAGAAACTATACAATAAACAGTAGGAATGTTTGCTGTATTTATATATGTCACAGATATACGGACAATGATAGAGCAAAATTAATTAAAGTATTATCCTTCAATTTTCAAGGCTATGGGACATTTGGATTTAAATGATTATTTTATTCCATTTCTCCTGACTTCCTGAACAACTTATCCCAATTTTCCTATCTTTTTAAATCAGGAACATTACTGGACTGTGCATGTTTTACTATATATTTTGTATATTTAATATTAATATTTCAAATAATAATTCTAAATCTAAAATTTATAAACTGCAGCTTAAGGTGTCCTGGTGCAAAGTGCACATATGAACGAACACCTTTATGAACACTGTGTTATTTATCGGTCTACATCCAAACTCTCTGATATTAGCACTGATAGACAACAAGTCCATTCCATTAGCACTCCTGGCCTTACAGCCATCAGCGTCTGGATCTAGCATGGAGAGCCCATGTGATCAAAACAACCACTCTAAAGAAGATTTTTGTTAGCAGGGTGGGAGTCCTTTCAGGGCTTTATGGAACGCTGGATTTGGAGGCGCAATCCGGGCCGGCCCCCAAATTTCATGATGTGGTGACTGAAAAGAATTATACGTTGTAAAATACAACAAGTCGAGTCTTCTCAACCCCCCCCAAAAAACTTTTTTTTTTTAATAAATATTGAAGCTTATGGTGAACAAAAAATTCACAAGCGCACACAGCAGTCCCTATCCCCATCAGACAGAAGGGTTCCACTCTATTTCAATATTTACCATCACAATTTTTCATGTATATGCACGTCTTTTTAAAATGCTGAGCAAGTAATTTCATGTGGAAATGTGTGACTCCACAGATGGTATTGGGTCAATTCATAAGCCAAAGTTGAAAAAGTGAAAAGAAGGACTGTTAAAATCTTACCTATTAAGCCATATGACAAGAACTTGTTGACAGAGGTAAGGGCAAGGCCTGTGATTGGTCCAGTGGTATCCTCAGAGCGGACCACCTCAAGGAATGGCCGTAGGAATACATTGGGTTCAACATCTGACAGTTCTGCAAATAAGGAAAAACACATAGCAGACATGGATTCAGTCATCGCAATGAAGGTTTTCCCCAAGAAATGGATGGGTAGATTCTTTTGCTGGGCAATTACAATTTAATCTTTCGATCTTAAACTTTTATTCAAAGAAAAAACATTAATAGGATGAAAGGTGCAGTGTGTGCGCACAAATTCCCAACATTAAGCATGTACTCTGAATGCACTGTTACTTATGCAGCAGATGTGATGTTATGTGATTTTGCCCTCCCTGAGCGTGCTTGAAACAGTTTCATGAAAACATCAAGAAAAAAGTAGCAGCTTCATGTAAACACAGATAGAATATTTAAATACAAATATAAAAATGTGTTATATGAACATTATATGAAATGCAAACGGTTTCAATTTCACATGATATTTACAATAGAATTTTTTAATTCACAAAAAAAAAAGGAGTGTTCAAGAAGAGATGTTCAACGTGCACGGATGAATAGGCAGGAGGATATGATGGCATTTTTGAGTAGTTGAGTTTGGGTACTATTACAGAAAAACCCAAATGCATTTCAGTGAGCATCAATTATATGCTGATTTTTGCTATTACAGGGATTACATCGACTGGAGTTGAATAAATGCAAAGCCTTGAAATCAATGAATAATCATTTTTCTTAATCACGATTTCAATATCAGTCAAGGAAAATTGTGATTATTATGTTTTTCTATGATTACTTTTAGGAATAGACAAAATGAATCATAAACGCCCTTCCTAGCCTTGGTCACATGATCCACGGTGACATACCACGTACAATAGCTCTGAGAGGTTATGCAGCAGCTGCTAGAGAAGTTAGCAACTGACGGCCAGTGCGGTGGAGACACTTCTGATCACACATGGTCTTTAATCTAATTTCTTTATTTGCAACCTTCTTGGTCCTTCACTCCTCTGTTCACATCTTGGCACCGTCCACCAGAGCTTGAATTAAAGGATGGACAAATGTTTGGAGGAACGAGAATGTTGCTCCAAAATGTTATTTCAAGGAGGCGTTGATTAAAGATGACATCATGTCATTGAGGTGTGTCACAAATCCATTATTTCCGTGGCTATATAATAAAGATAACACATTGTGCATTACATATCCATCTATCTTTATGTTACAAGGTGAAATACATTCAAGTCAAATTTACTCTTCACTTATCAATATTGAGTGGGCTTCACCAGGCACTCGCAATTGTTAGTCTGTTCTTATCAAAAGCCTGCAAAGCCAGAGTTTTCAGATTTTTTTTGTAGCTTATCTAAGCCTAAAAGAACAATCAATCAGCAGTGGCATCTATCGCCATGTTACCGGTTCTAGGAAAGAGCTCTGGACTTGGGTGCCTAACTGTCCAGGACAGAGCCACAGCTACTGTGGCCACAAATTTGTGTTAGGAAAGCACATTTGACCGAGTTCACCACCACAAACGTGTATGTCATGGCCACAGATTTGCAGTTTCTACGCACCTTATATCTAAATCATCGCCACAATAAATCCCCCTTTAGCTCAAAAGTCTTGTCTGAACGTTAACATCGTCTCCTCTGCATCGTAAGAAGTTAGCAGCAGGCAGAGCAGAAACATATTGGTCTAACACACATCATTAAATAAAAAGTACAATACACAGTGCAATGACTTGTATAGTAACATACACGCATGGGCAAAATTATTGGTACATCTCTGATGAAAAGAAAAATAACTTGTGGGGCAAAAGTTATAATAAATGAAAATGTAATGAAATGTAACCAATGAAAAATTCCATTGCTTTTGAATTATGGTAAAACTGATTTGCTTGAAAGAACAAAACCATAAAACAGGCCTGGACAAAAATAATTATAGCCTTAACTTAATATTTTGCTGCACAACCTTTTGAGGCAATCACTGTAATCACGTGTGTTGTAACGTTCAATGAGACTTCTGCACCTTTATTTTTGGTCCACTCTTGAGCAAGCTGCTCCAGTTGTCTCGGGTTTGAAGGGAGCGTACTCTAGACGGCATGTTTCAGCACCTTCCACATTGGATTTAGATCGGAGCACATGGAAGGTCACTTCAGAACAGTCCAATGTTTTTGACTTAGTCATTCTTGGATGTTTTTAGCTGTTTACTTGGAAATTAGCCTGTTGAAACACATGACCTGCGACGGACACCAAGCTTTCCGACAGTGGGCTGCACATATTAACTCTAGAATATCTAGATGGTTATGACAGTGGTTAACTTGGTTTTCTTCAATCAATTCCACTTTAGCTCAAACAAGGACAGAGAGAGCAATCTGACAGTGATGTACCTTAACGTTGGAGTTCACCTTTAAATTCTTTGCGGTTATCATGGGCTCGTTTCTTACCATTCATATAATATGACTCAATTTGGCATTAATATTCTTCCTGCGGCATCCAAGGAGGTTGTCTACAGTGCAATGGAACTTAGATTTCTGAATTTAACTGTAGTAACAGGAACATCATGTCTATAATTTTCTTTGTAATTTCCGAGACAACTGTTTCCTTCGCTTCCTAGGGTCTATGTTTAGTGTGGCACAACCATGTCAACAACACAACAGTGACTACTTGTCACCCTTTAAATAGGTTGACTGATAATTACACGTTTGAAGACACCTGTGATGCAAATTAGAGGACAAACCTTGGTTAGAACACGTCACTAAAATCTAATTATTTTCAACCTTGTCTAGGAGTACTATCATTTTTGTCCAGGCCGGTTTCATGAGTTTGTTTTTAAAATAATTCTGTTAAACTACAACTCAAAAGTGGTGTGTGGTTTTCATAAGTGATAGACTGATTATCGGCCGGGCCGATTATCAGGGACGATATTTGACATGTTGCCGATTATGGGCATCGCCCCCCCCCCCCCTTTTTTCTTTTTTCTTTCAAGGCCGATAAATTAAAAGGTGGTTTATTTTGGTTCGCTGCAGCACACTTCTCTCCCTCTGCTGTGCTGGTGGCCCTGACTGCAGAAGCAGATTGGCCCGCCCCGAGCACCATGTGACTGGTTCCTTGTAGCAGCCAATCAGCAGAAAGCTGTTTGTTTTCATTGAAACATTGAAAACATGAAGCTGAGCCTGGGAGTTCTGTGTACTTTTTGTTCTAATTTTAAAACTATAAACTATGTCTATTTTCTAAGATCTAAAAAAGCTTTAACATGATGTTAATCGCTAAAGTTGTTTCATAAACGTGGTTAAAGGCATTTAAACTAAGTCAACTTTTGGAGTTTTGATTTTTCAAATTTTTGACACCATTTTATCCCTTTTTTTTCAACAAATGAATATCGGCTTCAAATATCAGTCATCGGCCTCCATCCCTTCTAATAATTGGTATTGGCCCTGGGAAAATAAAATACTATTGGTCTATCACTAGTTTTCATTGGTTAATTTTCATTACAATTGTTTTTATTATCACGTTTGTCAGATTAAAGTGAATTATTTGACCACTGAAGGTTTTTCTTTCATTATCAGAAGGGTACTAGCGATTCTGTGCCCCCCCTTTAACTTCGAGCATACAGGCTCTCAAAGACCCAGCTGGAGAAAAATAAGTGTAAACCACCATGAACAATAAAACAACGTTATTGTGAAAAAACAACAACGCAATGAGATCGCACAACACAGAACATTGTCACATAATCCCTTCATATGGAAGATAACTTTGCTGGGTATTCCACTCCGGGAACCCACATTCGAGAAAGAAATCTTTCGCGAGAACATTCCAAGGGGCATGGCAAAAAATGTAAAAAAAACAGGCAAAGTTAGTGGAGTCATGCATGCCATAGTGAAACATTGAGGACATGCCCTCGAAATACCGTGTAGACCATGGCTCCACTCCAGGCATAGAAAAACAACTTGGGCATCAAAAGAGCTGCAGTGAGAGCCCAACTAATTTCTAAAACTGCACACGTGAACACCATGAATAAGCGTCTGATATCCAATAGCCCTGCAGCTTTGTTTAGAAATAAAATATGGAATCATTTGGAAACTCAAAGAGACTTTATCTGCCGCCAAGGTCACTTAAAGGCTTCCTTACTTTCAAAGGCAAACCTATTACTTTCTGCTTTATTGAATATTTTTTCACCTGGTGTTTTATTTCGGGTTAAATCTGAGAGCTTTCAGCAGTCGCAGTTTTAGGGGGTTGGGGCGGGTCAACCAAGTGTAAATTTAGAACCAAGCAAAAAAAAAAAAAAAAAAAGGTGAAAAAGTTTACTGCAAGGGTGTTTGCATAATACTGTAACCGGAATGAACATTCGTCAGGAAAATATTAATTTAGTAGATTGAGAATATATACCAATAAAATTGTTCACTGTGTCTATTGTTGAAAAAAAATAGGGTTTTCAGTATCACATTATGTTTCAATGTGGGGGGGGAAACATGTGGTATTGGTGGAAGCCGGCCGGGTGCCCAAATGAATCTGTCAATAGATCCTGATGAAGACTTCTTCAGAGGTGATCACCCAATAAGTGCTACAGCTTCTTTCCTAAAGACCAGATTGAAAAAATAAATTGTGTTGTATTGATCTGGATGGCTATCAGTGCACACGTAGCTGACTGAAGCCATGTGTCATTGGCCATCACCAATCTTATATAAAGCCCAAATACAGACTCAGTATTTTGACTCAGCCTGCGGTCATGGTGAAACAACCACCCAAAAGCCAGACGACCTCTACTTGGTATTGACAACTAACAACAAAATAAGAACCTGAGTGCTAAAGCGGAGTAAATGTGCTGCACATGTTGCCATCATTTGAGCTTGCTCATTTAAGCCATACCAAACATGAGCTGAATTTGTTATAAAATGAAAGTTGTAAAATATGGGTTGTGTACAGACTGATTGACCGTGAGCCTAATCCTCTCAAGCTCTCGCCATGCTTGAGCCCCATATTTCTGCTCTGAGTATCCAGCCATGTGTGGATTACTACTTCAAATGACCCCAGCAAAAAGAAAAGGTGCGGGGGTGAACCTCAAACCCCCAGGAGAGCACCTTGGGATGAAGCTGGCTTACTGCAGAAACAGAAGCTCTCTTTAACACATGCACATCTATTGGCACTGGAGCAGAAAAGGCTTAGAACACAGAGGGGAAAAAAAAACAGGAGATGAAACTGAGCAGCAGACAAACATTATTGTCCAGACAATGAGAAAAAGAATTGAACATCAGAAATGAAAGACAAACAATAGCCACAATGTAGCAAACCTAACTATAAAACTAATAATTATTTCCATCTGGAGTCTTGACAGATTATTGTAAGGCTATCTAAGCAGAGTCAAGAGTTATACAAACAGGGCGGTCTTAGGCCGAATCACAGTATTGAAGAGTGGAGCAAATACATCAAAAGCAGAGTAGGATTACATTGTAACACTCCCTGACGTGAAAATGACTAATATCTTCATCTCAAAAGTTCAATTTAGGGTGTGTTTGGATTTCTGTCTGTTCTATTTAGGCTGGAGTCTGTGTAAGGGCTATTTCAACTGACTATAGTTTACACCTAAATATACCCTTTCTTTCTTTTTTAATATCTGAAGTAACCACTGTTCATTTTTTTTCTTTAAGTATAACACATTAATAGTGTCTCACATGAGCGATTTCCCAAAAATGACAATTTGTCAGAATGTTGATAGTTGAGGCCACTTCCACCAGAATACAATAAACAATGATTTTTTTAAATCAGATGATTGGTTCAGGAGAAATTTATTTTTTTGTGTAGGGGCAAAAATTGGGAATTATTTTTGGACGATATCAGGCAATTATATAGTTAGTAATCTCAGTTTTTTTTTTCTCAAGAGGAAAAAATTCCAACTAAGCTATTCATACATTTGGACATAATACAAACTCAAAATGTAATTTTAAAAATATATTTGTATTTTGAGAGAAAAACAACGGTGGCATCCTCAACCTGACTACCCCACTGAAAAGGTTCTGATTCTGCCACGACGGGGAAAGTACAAGCTTGTGAGTGAAAGAGAGACAATTACGGAGGTGGCAAGATCTTACGGCATTGTTACGGTGGTCATGTTTAACTATTTATTTCGTTATTGCTGCATTTAAGATTTGAAAATTGCATCTGAATACATCGTGATGTTGGTTTGAATTCCATTAATTATTCTGTCCTACCTCAAACGCTTCTAAAATTCGTGGTAAAAAATTCATGGAAAAAAAAAAAAAACGATCGATGACGTTGACCAATTCCTATTATATTGCCTCTCTTCCCATGAATAATGTTCAATTTGTGCCACTTAAGTTTTTTACCCCCCCAAAATAGTGACCAAGTTCGAAACATCACTCTCATTTTAGGGAGTCCACTTGGAGGACACTATGGGATTCAGCCCATATGCCGTATTTACGGCTCGGCGATCAATATTTCAGAAGTGAGCATTCTGTCAGACAGACAGGCCCATCAGCCCGTCACTGACAGACACCCTTTTGCCGACAAAAGACGAGACACTTTTTAAAAATAACGGACTTAACATTGACTGGAATCCATCAGAGAAATCTTCACTGGATGCGGACCCGTTTTGCTAAGCTGGTGGTGGGGGGATGGACCAATGGATTAACAGAATAAACAGACAGAATGACAAATTGCCGATGACAATTCGGTTCGGCACGAAGAATGACAGACTGATGAATGACGGACGGGTACCCAAGCAGCTGAGAGATGACAAAATATTTTTTTTTAGAAAATGTTCACCTCTGTGATATTTGCATTTTTATTCTCACAATTTTATCTACGCCAGGAACACTTTTAACACCAAATAACACCAACAACAAGCACAAAATAGACAACACCCAAAAAAAAACAAAAACAACAACTTTCCATACAATTAGATTTCATAGTTTTCAGAAATTTCAACCAAGATGGGGGCCACTTGTCACTCTGCTACTTTCAGAAATTGACTAAATCAAATCTGATTATTTTACAAATCAACACATTTTGTAAAATCACAGTATTTAAGCTCTCTATATCATATGGCAAGAGCAAAGAAAAGCAACAGACAAAGGACAGGTTGATCTCGTCGCTGACCGTGCAGTGGTCCAAAACCAAACACTGATGGTTATTGATTTGGACCTCTTAGCAGCTAAAATTAGGTCAGACCCTTTACTGAGAAGAAATGTGACCCCAATAAAGTCAACAAAGCAACTCAAGTCCAGAAAGAAGACCCCTCTGTTCATCTGTTGAACGAAGTCTTCTATCCTCTCACTGAAACTGTACAGACTATTGGAAGTCGATAATCTATGTTTTTAGTGAAGTTCAAGCAGCAGGATGAGTCGTTAGCACATGAGGGTGGGGCTTCAAAACTTCAGCTACGGCCTTCTGGTTGTATGCATGTTCTCACTGTGCTTGCATGGGCTTTCTCTAAGTACTCTGGCTTCCTCTATCACATTGTTAAAAACACAATTTCTTATGACAAATTCATGAATAAGTGGGAGAGTATATGATTGGCTTTATGTGCACTATGATTACTGAGATAAACTTAAGGCCCCCCCCCCCCGAGACAATAGTGAGGATAGGAAAGGATGGAAAAACAGGAGGATGAAATGTTTTGTCCGGCTGTGAAAGGGTTACCTGAAATGTATTTAACTGTACAAGCAATGACCTCTACCTATTTTGTAAAATATTTGTGTTGTTATTTTGCACTTTGGGATAATATCCGATGTACGAATATAAAACATGTAAATAGCTCAGGGAAAAAGTTTGTTTGAGCCAGAGGGTGGCGCGGGATATGCACACGTGCACATAGTCTGAAAGGAACCGCCTCTGTCTCAATTTGAGCCAGGAAAAACCCTGACCATGCATAACTTCATTGCCTCTTCTTGTCCGGGTTGGAGTCTGTCAGGCGCTGTGCTGAGTTGCACCTGTTACTCTACAGCGTAAAAAATCTCTATTTTGTATGCCGCACATTTATTGCACAGAGACTGTATTATTGCAGCAGAGTTGGCAAATCTCCAAAACCTTCATAATGTGTTTAACAGGCTGCTTTTTTATATATATATATATATATATATATATATATATATATATATATATATATATATATATATATATATACAGCAATCCAAAGTGTGTGTGTGTTTCAGGGAGTGTGATTGAGTGTGTGTGAAATCCTTGTTTGTAGGACCTGCACTCCTTCAATTCTCCACTAATGGCATTCCCGTGGGGTAGGAGATTCCAGAAACCACACACTGTAAAGGCAGACAGCACTGTCATTTCATCAGACACAATATCATGACCCTGATGCCACTACAATGAGGAGTGCTTTTGGTGCAAAATTATTTTCACCAAAAAGACTTATTGCACCATGAAGAACATCATAAAATTGCAAATTTATAACTACAAATTGGACTATTAGGCTGTGGGTATTCTTAAAATTCAACTAATTGTTAACAATAAATATTAACTATTACCTACTTTCATATTAGTATTCAGTTATCTGACTGAAAATCACATTGAATAATGGACTATTGTGAAAAGTCAGAACAGTTGTGAAGAGCAAATAAAACATTTCACTTCATCATGATAAACCAATTGGTTTTCTTCTTTTTTTGTTTTTAGATAATCAAAATGTTTTCTTGAATTTAAATGGAAACATTAATAGGCCAGAGTTTGCAATATGGACCACACCTGGTTTGTTAAAAATGGATCAGTCAGAAGTGCAACTGTGTCAGACTGTCAGCATTAAAGTGTGCAGGGTCATTGTCGGCAATTAAACTGTCTTCTAAAAGGCTGCTGTCTATTTTGGGCACTTGCTGCTAGCTAATAACATATTACTATTGCACTAATCAAGAAATTTAGCAATGGGTCAGTTTCGTCACTGAGAGGGGACCTAAATCAAACACTTTTGTTTTGCCACAATGTATTGTTTGTGCCAGCAGTCAAAAGCTCACGCCGTACGCAATATTGCGTTCATGAAGAAGAATTTAAAAGAGGTTGATTTATCGACTGAACTGTAAGGAGGCCGCCGTGTTTGGCGAAAACGTCATCAGCTTCAGCCCAAAAGTTGCAGCTGCACTTGTGCCTTGACTGCTGCTCTAGAGGTTAATAGAACACACTGAAGTGTCACTAGGTGTGATTGAGAGGGTGAATTGTTGTGCCTGCGATAGGCTGTTAACCAATTCAGGGTGTATCCCGCCTACTGACCGAAGACAGCTGGGATAGGATCCAGCGTGCCGCTACCCTCGTGAGGAGAAGCGGTTTAGATAATGGATGGATGGACGGATGGACGGTTTTAATGCGAAAAAAAGATGACAGGAAAAGGTAAACATGTCCCAGTCACATGAATTTAACACCCATAAGCAAGTAGATGCAATTTTAGACAACTTTTTTTAATACATAGTTGATTTAAGTTTGGATGTTTTGGTTTTAGTTTAGTTTAGCAACACAGTAAATTGTTAGTTGAACGCCTCTCTGTCCACACTGCTCGGTGTCAAGAGCAGAATACGCAAGGTTAAAAAAAAAAAAAAGAAAAGAGTTAATACACATTGTTTTGGCCTAAATTATTTTTTATTCCTTCATTAGAACACATAGTAAGTCAACTGTGTTCACCTTATGGATTGAGATAAACAGAACAGCCTGGAAGCTGAAAATGCTCCGCATACTCCTGCAACATTATACATCCAGTCTGTGCAGTCTTCCATTTTGGGGAAAAAAAAATAGCACAACCAGTGTCATTTGCCAGCACTGTAAGTTTACTTTCAACACTGGGAAGATAAAAAAAAAAAAAAAAAGCAAATCAAATGAGGGCTGTGCTATCATGTCACACTGTGAGACGTATAACAAGCGAGTAGATGGCGTCATTAATTTATAGTGGTGCTGCAACATTTGAAGGTGAGCCCAGTGAGAAAACCGATAAGATGGCACCCAGCTGTCATTGTTTCCGAGGTGTGAGTTGATATACGCTAACATCTGACGTTTTCAACTACAACGATGAATGAACTAGTACATGCAACGCCGTTAACAATAAGTGGTCACACAGAAGGCAAACCTTTATACCGCCGGGCTTACTATTTTTTTTTATTAGATTGTAGTATGGATGCATTATGGATAAAACGCAGTTTCAAAGATGAACAAAACGTGCAAGTTTTTATTTTAAACGACCCAATGTACATTACAATACCGCTTAATTGATCTCATGCCCTATTCATGTATTAAAAAAAAATCCAGCCTTCAACAAAAAAGGGTTTCAAAAATCAATGGCACAAAAAAAATCATTGCAAAAGGCTCTCAACTTGT